>NC_083582.1:37087963-37335463 GCF_027579695.1 Neoarius graeffei | reverse complement strand
TGTTCGGATCTACGTATACATGTGAGCAGTCCTTCTCTCATCTAAAACACATCAAGACCAACCTAAGATCGCGTCTAACTGATGAAAGCCTCAACGCCTGCATGAAGCTCAACCTCACCGCATATCAGCCAGATTACAAAGCCATCAGTAAAACGATGCAGTCCCAGAAGTCTCATTAATGGTGAGAAGTGGTTTTTTTCCCCTTCTTGGCTTCAATATAAAAACGTAATTAAAAATAATACATTCGTACACTCTAAAATTGTTTGGTCTTTTTAAAAATACATAGGCCTACATTTAATTGTATTCATTTTTTTAATGGTATGGCTCTCACGGAAATTTTATTTTTTTAAAATGGGCATTTATGGCTCAGTCAGCCAAAAAGGTTCCCGACCCCTGGCTTAGCACATCTAGCCACTGGGATTTTTGCCCATTCCTCAAGGCAAAACTGCTCCAACCCCTTCAAGTTAGATGGGCTGCGTTGATGTACAGCAGGGGTTTTCAAAGTGTGGGAGTGTCAGCCCCCCCCCCTCAGACAGCAAATAAACAACAGCGCCCCCCTTACAATTTTTGTTGTTGCTATACTTAATGTTCCATTCGTATTTAAAAAAAAATGGTTGTTGTACAAATTTTTATTTTTTTCTTTTACACATTTTAAACATCTGTGCTTTTTGAAAACATCTTTTTTTTTACACATTTAAAACATATGAGCTTTATTAAAACTTCTTTTTTTTTTTTACACATTTTAAACATCTGTGCTTTTTTTAAAAACATCTTGTTTTACACATTTTAAACATCTCATAGCATCGTTAGCTAGCACCTCTTGGCAGACAACACACTGTGGCAGTGGAGCATCTTCAGATCCAGTCCATGAAAATCCAAACTTTAAATAATCGTGGTCATGCTTCCTTCTTTTTTTGCTTGGCCCAGACTCTGTCTCCTCACTCACTGTAGCTTTAGGTACTAAAAATCGATCCATTTTGTCTCTGGCAAAGGCTAGCTGAAGTTCGCTAAATGTCCGCAATAGTAACTTATTCTGGTTTATTTTTCCTCACGTTGCACCCCCCCCGAAGAACTCTGGCGCCCCCTAGGGGAGGCGCGCCCCACACTTTGAAAAGCCCTGATGTACAGCAATCGTCAAGTTATGCCACAGATTCTCAATTGGATTGAGGTCTGGGCTTTGACTAGGCCATTCCAAAACATTTAAATGTTTCCCTTTAAATCACTCCAGTGTAGCTTTAGCAGTATGTTTAGGGTCATTGTCCTGCTGGAACGTGAACCTTCGTCCCAGTCTCAAACCTCTGGCCGACTCAAACAGGTTTTCCTCCAGAATTGCCCTGTATTTAGTGCCATCCATCTTTCCTTCAGTCCTGACCAGCTTTCCTGTCCCTGCAGATGAAAAACATCCCCACAGCATGATGCTGCCACCACCATGCTTTACTGGAGGAATGGTGTTCTCAGGGTGTTGGGTTTGCGCCACACATGGCATTTCCCATGATGGCCAAAAAGATCAATTTTAGTCTCATTTGACCAGAGAATCTTCTTCCATGTGTTTGGGGAGTCTGGCACATGCTCTTGGGCAAACTCCAAACGTGTTTTCTAATTTTTTTCTTTAAGCAATGGCTTTTTTCTGGCCACTCTTCCATAAAGCCCCACTCTGTGGAGTGTATGGCTTAAAGTGCTCCTATGGACAGATACTCCCATGTCCGCTGTGGATCTTTGCAGCTCCTTCATTGTTCTCTTTGGTGTCTTTGTTGCATCTCTGATTAATGCCTTCCTTGCCCGGTCTGTGAGTTTTAGTGGGTGGCCTTCTCTTGTCAGGTTCTTGCCATATTCTTTCCATTTTGCTATAATGGATTTAATGGTGCTCCGTGAAATATTCAAAGTTTGGGATATTTTTTTTTTTATAACCCAACCCTGATCTATACTTCTCCACAGCTTTGTCTCTGACCTGTTTGGAGGCTCCTTGGTTTTCATGTTGCTTGCTTAGTAGTGTTGCAGAGTCAGGGTCCTTCCAGAACAGGTTGATTTATACAGACATCATGTGACAGATCATGTGACACTTTGATTGCACACAGGTGGATCTTAATCAACTAATTATGTGACTTATGAAGTGAATTGGTTGGAGCAGCTCTTATTTAGGGGTTTCATACGAAAGGGGGTGAATACCTATGCACACTCCAGATTTCTGTTTTTCTTCATCTTAATTATTGTTTGCATCACAAAAAAACAACAATTTGCACCTTTAAAGTGGTAGGCGTGTTGTGTAAATCAAATGGTGCTAACCTCCAAACATCCGTTTTAATTCCAGCTTGTAATGCGACAAAACAGGACAAACACCAAGGGGGATGAATACTTTTGCCAGACACTGTATAAACAGTCGTTTGCTCGCCAGAAAAGCCTGAAGGAACAGCACCTTTGACATTGGAGGCTCTTGCACATCAGTGTTTACTTCCCAAGTCCAACTCAAGCCAATTTCCCTGACTTCTGACTAAAACTCTGAGACAAAACGAACTGATTGGACTTCAGTCACCTCCTTAACGCAGGCAGATATGACTTCTGGTGACACGTGTAATTAAATCGCTTTCCAAGGTCATCTATGTCTAACAGCATAATGACACATTATCTTTTGGACAGCAGCTCAAACTTGAGTTGAACAAACATCACAAACATGATTATCATAATGACTGCACATGGTACTGATATTCATGAGACCTTCAGTATGTTCTGAATGCAAAAGGTTTTCCAGTTGCTAATGGGAACCTTTCTGTACAGAAGTACAGACCTCATGAAACTCAAAGGCCAGCTATTCGACAAATGTATGCTACAGTACAACGTTTTACATAGTTAGCCATCTGTATAGACTTGTACACCCTTGGCCATTATTGTCCATGATGGAATATCTGACATTTATTCTGTCCACATTCACTGGATAGGAGCAATCGTGCACTCTGATTGGCTACTCTATTACTAGGATATCAGCTCATATACCGTGAGTAGAGAAAATGGCGGAGCGTGTTGCTGAACCAATGGAGGATGAAATAAAAATTTATTCGAAAACAAAACCCCCAAAATTGGTATGAAGTATTTAAAAGAAACAGAAATAGCTAAAAGAATAGAATTTGTTTCCCCCCCAATATCTCCTGTTCCACACTCCAGCCCAGTCGGTGGCAGTAATGCATCTTTAAGTTGGTTTGCCAACCACAAAAAAAAAGCCTAAAGAAGAAAAATGAAAAGAACAAAACCCCCCCAAATACAAAAAAAGCAACAAAATATGGAATAAAAGTATTTGAAGGCAAGAAAGTATCTTTTTTATTTTTCAAGAATTATTATCATCATCGCATTTTTCACAAATTGCTCCTGTCATTTCGCCAGTTTGTTTACATTCTAAACGGAAATGATTTTGTCTGACTTTTTGTATAAAGTTTTCATTTATCAAATTTGCAAAAAAAAAAAGCTCCGTTTCTCGAAATCCAGTGAATGTGGATAGAATAAAACAGTTATTCCGCTCAATCTCGTTGTACATGGCTTATAGCCGGCTCGGTGCTACGCGCCTCGCCGACTATCAGCTCATGTACGACTCGATTTCATGGAATAACTTAAACATAGGTAGCATGCTGCTCTGATAACAAGTATTACAGCAGGAGAGATCCTAGGCTTAAAGGAGAACTGAAGTCATTTTTAAACTTGCTTTATTTCTTAATTAACGTGTTATTCAATTACGATTTCGGTTTTAGTAACCTTATATCGTGACTCGTATTGGGAATTAATCGCAATTAAATATTATACTTATCGGCCTGTTCGGTTTTTAGCCGTGTTGAATTTAGCTCGTTTGGTCCACGGCAGGCGTCGCTTATCCGCGCGATCTTCACGAGACTTGCGTGAGACTTTGAAACGTGAAGTGTCAGCCAGGTGTCAGTGCCGCCATTTTGAAAACTGTTTTCCAAACGAAGTATTGCACAAAAACGAGTTTAAATGACGATTACTGCCTACTTTTTTCAAACTTTCCTGATTGCTATCAAAACAAACAAAACTTCCGGCTTGATTACGTCAGCATTCGAAAGAGGGCGCGCGCGTCTTTTGACAACGTTGGCAGATGTTGGTCGCTTTGATTTCCGCTGTACGTTTTACTTCCGTCCTACGATGTCTCGCGCACATCTCAACGAATCTTGTTTACAGCCATCGCTTTGACATACGGACTGATATATTACAGAGCATATTTCAAACACTCATAACTTGCTATAGCAGCGACAAAATAGCGATCAAAAATGCATTCCGACATTTACTAAAATGAGATAAATAGAATTTTGATAATAAAAAATTTGCCTTCAGTTCTCCTTTAATATTCTTTGACCATTTTAGACGGGCTGCACAGCTTCGACAAGTTCTGACGCATGGGGCATTGGCATCAGCATTGACACTTCATTACACTAATGGAGTTGTGTTCCAGCTCAGACAGACGAAGCCTTCAGCCTCTCCAACAAGAGCTTCCTAGAATTTACAATAATTTCATTATGGAACATATGCAAAGCAGCGTGTTTCCTGTGCCTCAAAGCCAGGCAGCATGTAGTATTGATAAGCGAGATAAAAAGCCTCCTGAGAGAGCGAGAACGAGAGAAAGAGGAAAAAAAGAGGCCTTGACTGGCTTCCTGTTCACTCCTTGTCCAAACAACTCGGCTGCCTTTTCGCTCGTCTTTCCTCTGCGCCGACAAACAAAAAAACGGCACTCGGCATCTCTGGGAATCTTGCGGAAACCATTTCTGACTGAATGTAAAATGTTCTGGCCGCGTTATTGCTGCGCGGATGTTAGATGCGCTGCCAAACAAATTCTCTGTTTGCTGGTCTTGGAATAATAACCCCCTTAAGAGGCTCAATATGTGTACCGAACAGGCCTGACCAATTTCCTCTCCGGCAAAAAGGGTTACACATGTTTTTTTACTTGTACAATCTTTTTAAAGAGAGGCTTCAGTGAGTCATTTGGGCCAAACATGGAGCTGAGACACAGCTCAAACTTAGTAAAACACGTGTTTCGTGGCAGGCTGAGAAATTTGCAAAATCCTCCTGCTGAAATGCTGCTACCAGGGGGGCTATAAACCTCCGAGCGGATGGTGCACACACTTACCAGCTCGTATCCTCCCAGCTTCTGAGCAGCTTGAAACATCGTCCAAAGGTTTACTGTGAGAAGGACAATAAGAACAAGGATCAATACCACAGGAGAAGAAAGAGCCACAGTAACACACTCTTCCCATCAAGCGCTATAAGGATGGAAACATTACTCAAAGCATTCGTCGGCGATCCATCCTCTGTTATTACATCTTTTTTTTTCCTTGAGAATCCTAAGCAGGGGCCTCTCAGGAAAACAGGGAACAGATGAAACTAAGTAAACGCACAGCACTCGTACAAATGAAGTCGAGCACAAATTAGCGAGACTATTGCTGCTGGGAAGATTAATCAATCAGGATTCAATCAAAACACACTCTCTCACACACACACTCACACAAAAGCCCATTCCGTTCGTCAAAGCAGCGTCCTCCTATGCCCATATCTGGCATTATTGATTTTCACCTCCTCCCTGGTAGCTATTTCAGATGGACTGCAGGATTACGCCGCCTGTTCTTTTTTAGCCCTGTGAATGACAAGCCCGCAGCTTAGAGCATTGAGAACTGAGGCTTTTATGCATCAACAATATCACTCTCTCTGTCTCTCTCTCACACATACACACACGCGCGCTTGTAAAGGCTGTGTGAGCTCTTTAATATTTGATCTGAACATGCGAGATAAAGCTTGTGTTTATATAAATGTAGGTATTATTGGTATATGTGGAACATTGCACCATTATAAAAAATATACACTACCGTTCAAAAGTTTGGGGTCACTTTGAAATTTCCTTATTTTTGAAAGAAAAGCACGGTTCTTTTCAATGAAGATCACTTTAAACTAATCAGAAATCCACTCTATACATTGCTAATGTGGTAAATGACTATTCTAGCTGCAAATGTCTGGTTTTTGGTGCAATATCTCCATAGGTGTATAGAGGCCCATTTCCAGCAACTCTCACTCCAGTGTTCTAATGGTACAATGTGTTTGCTCATTGCCTCAGAAGGCTAATGGATGATTAGAAAACCCTTGTACAATCATGTTAGCACAGCTGAAAACAGTTGAGCTCTTTAGAGAAGCTATAAAACTGACCTTCCTTTGAGCAGATTGAGTTTCTGGAGCATCACATTTGTGGGGTCGATTAAATGCTCAAAATGGCCAGAAAAATGTCTTGACTATATTTTCTATTCATTTTACAACTTATGGTGGGAAATAAAAGTGTGACTTTTCATGGAAAACACAACATTGTCTGGGTGACCCCAAACTTTTGAATGGTAGTGTATATAATACCAAAAGTTTAAAACGTTACACCAGTTTAATCCATGTAATCGAGTTTATAACATTTTATAATTTATTGCAAGTATCTTTCTCTCCTTCAACATAATGTAAGGTATAAACCACTCGACGGTGTTGTTATAGGGCAATAATCAACGACTGGATGGTGTGATGCAGGGCAACACGATGAGGCAACACATTTACCGCTCTAAAATGGATTATTTTCTTATAGCAGCGTGCCCTGAAGTGTTTTATGCTTTACAGCACAACTTGCCAATGATATTTTATTTGTTGAGAAACGTTTATCAGTCTGTAGTTATATCTAATGTTGTGAAACAAGTTAATTCCTGTTATCGCTTACATTATACGTAGCAGCTATGAACAGTTATTCCACTCAATCTTGCCGTACATGAGCTGATAGCTGACGAGGCGCGTAGCACCGAGTCGGCTATAAGCCGTGTACGACGAGATTGAATGGAATAACTGTTTTATTCTATCCACGTTCACTGGATTTTGAGAAAGAGAGCATTTTTATTTTTAGCAAATTTGATAAATAAAAACATTGATACAAAGCGTCCGACAAAATAATTTCCGCTTAGAATGTAAACAAACCGGCAAAATGACAGGAGCAATTTGTGAAAAATGCTATAATAATAATAATAATAATAATAATAATAATTCTTGAAAAATAAAAAGATATGCTCTTACCATCAAATACTTTCATTCCATATATATATATATATATATATATATATATATATATATATATATATATATATATATACACACTACCGTTCAAAAGTGTGGGGTCATCCAGACAATTTTGTGTTTTCCATGAAAAGTCACACTTTTATTTCCCACCATAAGTTGTAAAATGAATAGAAAATATAGTCAAGACATTTTTCTGGCCATTTTGAGCATTTAATCGAGCCCACAAATGTGATGCTCCAGAAAATCAATCTGCTCAAAGGAAGGTCAGTTTTGGCCCTTTTCCACTACCCTTTTTCAGCTCACTTCAGCCCGACACGGCTCGCGTTTCGACTACCTCAGAGCAGCACGACTCAGCTCGCTTCAGCCCTACTCAGCACCCAAAACTCGCACGGTTTTGGAGTGGGGCTGAAGCGAGCCAAACCGAGCCGAGTGGGGTGAGGGGCGTGAGGAGGCACTCCCCTGTGCACTGATTGGTGAGGAGGAGTGTCCTCACACGCCCCGCGAGCACGCTGGGATCTGTAAACACCGTAAACCCGGAAGAAGAAGAATTACGAATTACGAGAATTTCTGAAGCCTTATGCGCCTCGCCTCATCTATACGCTCTTGCCAGTATCTGTTGGCGTTGTCAGTGACAACAAGCCACAGCACCAAGACCAGCAACACTAACGACTCCATGTCCTCCATGTTTATTGTTTACTATCCGGGTCGTGAGACTACCGCTTAAAAGGTCACTGATGTCACTGTTTGCGCCGCCTAACGACATCACGTGACGTCCACCCACTTTCGCTAACTCCACCCAATGTGTCCACCCACTTCCAGCCAGCACGGTTCAGCGCGGTTGTAGTCGAAATGCAACTCCAACAGCCCCGCTCAGCTCGACTCAGCCCAACTCAGCCGCGTTGGTAGTGGAAAAGCGGCATTTTATAACTTCTCTAAAGAGCTCAACTGTTTTCAGCTGTGCTAACATGATTGTACAAGGGTTTTCTAATCATCCATTAGCCTTCTGAGGCAATGAGCAAACACATTGTACCATTAGAACACTGGAGTGAGAGTTGCTGGAAATGGGCCTCTATACACCTATGGAGATATTGCACCAAAAACCAGACATTTGCAGCTAGAATAGTCATTTACCACATTAGCAATGTATAGAGTGTATTTCTGATTAGTTTAAAGTGATCTGCATTGAAAAGAACAGTGCTTTTCTTTCAAAAATAAGGACATTTCAAAGTGACCCCAAACTTTTGAACGGTAGTATATATATATATATATAATTTTCTGGGGTTTTGTTTTTGAGTAGAGTTTTTATTTCATCCTCGGTTTGTTCAGCAAAACGTTCGGCCATTTTGTTTTTCTCTACTCACGGTACATGAGCTGATAGCCTAGTAGCAGAGTAGCCAATCAGAGCGCACGATTGCTCATATCCAGTGAATGTGGAGAGAATAAAAACAGTTGTTCAGTCATCTGTCTCTTTAATTTAATAAAGAGAAGGAAAAAAACCCACAGCTTATCATGTTACCAAGAAACCACATAATCCTCCGTCCTGAAAACATTTCCACGATGGGGAAAATACTGACTGTGACAAAGACTCCTTCTGTAAATGTTGAATGTTAAATAAATGTCTCTTTACAGAAAGATACGTATTTATTATTGTAAATCTTAGATTACGGTATATAGAAATCCCGATGTATTTGTTGTTACTATAGAAATGATAATGCAATAAAACAATCATATATCACACTGTACCTTGCAGTCCAGTCCGTACGTATGAGTTTGACTTATGCGGATTGATTTAGTATGTCCTTGTATTAGATTCGTCCCCATTAGATTCCTTACTAAGATTAGCTCTTGGCAGTTCTCATATTAACATTTCAAATGAATTCTGTATAAATCCCCTATAATATCTTAACTGAAGATCTAATTTCAGTCCTGGAGCTCTACGACTACAATTAATGTTTCGAACGGCACACTGTTTATGTGCCGTGTTTGCTTATTTGTGTTCCTTCCAGGCAAAAAGAAAATCTAATTATAAATGCTAATATTGGCTCAGGAGTGATAGCCAATACTTTCTAGAGTACAGAACACTAATACATCTTCAAACACTGCATGTTCTCTGCTCTCTGCAATTGAACCAATCCCCATTTGAGATGTGATTCATTCGACTGCTTTTTTTTTTTCTGTCTTGTACAAGATAAAAAAGAGAACATCTTATTCTTGAGCTGGTTTCAGAGGCTGCGAGGAGGGAGGTAGCCGACATCCGTGTACCGAGTGGAGGAAAACAAACTGGGGCTATTTTAGGTGTTCTATTCAGGCGGCTGTGTTCTCCGAGCCCCAGAGACAAGATGTTTGTAAGGAGAAAAAACAAACAAACAAACAAACAAACAAATAGGGATTTGTGTCATTGGCTTCTGATTCAGCAATGTTAACAATCAGCTGAAATAATACGTGACAGCCTGGCACACTATGAATGGCTTAGTGATGACTATTCACAGCACACACATTAACCGGAGGAGAATATTGTCTTTGTGCAGGAGAGGAAAATGGGCATTTTCTCTTTCGAAAGCCAAGCCCTTCTACAGGTACGACATAAACTGCTTGTCGATTCGGGGCACACGGCGTACTCACTTATACATATTCATGGACTGGAGCACTGTGACACTGATGACTGCGCTAAAATCAAGAGGGATATTGAAGAAGAATATTAGCATTTTCACTTTCAGCATTTAGATAGCAAAGGGTGTGTTTGTGCGCTGTTTAGGGCTTGGATCCGACGCCGAACTACTTGCTTATTCATGTCAGGTGTGCTGATCAGGGAGCTGCAGGCAGCAAATTAGAAAGGGCACAGCTGACTAACACTAATCGTCTCTGCGTTTTCTTGAGTTACACCGACCGACTTTTCAACACGGCTTAGTCGATCACAACTTTTCTGTTTCTTCAAAAGGATAACGCGCGGTCTCCGGCGAGGGACGGAATGTCTCAGGGAATACTGCATGGCATTTGTTCCAAAGTGGATGGATGAGTCTAGTGTCTTTCTCAGGATTAAAGCCTCATTTATAAAATGATCAGATTTGATATTAAAGGTGGCATATGATACTCCTTTTCCGCAAGTTGACACAGTTCCTTGAGGTCTTAATGAAATGTCTGTGACATGCTTTGGTCAAAATGCCACAAAGATAAAACACCACAGCTCTCTTCTCACCCTGTTTAAACAGCCCTGTTCCAAACGGCTGATTTTTGTGCGTGGTCCTTTCAATAATAATGAGTCACTGCTTATCCCACCCCTTCTTCGGCTGGCCAATCAGGTAGCACTTTTCCTCATGAATATTCATTCACAAAGGCAGTTCTCAAGCTATGATTGCAGATCCTCAGATGAAGGGGTGGCATAATCTTAAAGTGCATATCACGGGTAAATTCAGGAGCAAGATCAATGTAATTCTCCTATTTTATATTAAACTTCGGTCAAATATCTGTCACATTCTGCATTTTGTGCAATTTTTTTTTTACCTTGCGCAATACCAGAAATATTCAGTTGAAATCGAGCCATTTGAGGCGAACTGGTCCGCCTCTGAAAAAACTTGCCATCTGGATTTCCCGGCAAACATTGATTTTCGTGACGTCGCGTGCGGGACGCCTCCCTCTGAATCCTACGTCAGCGCTGGTTTGTTTATGAGAAAACGACCTGGTGGTTTTCTGCAAATTTCTTCAACGTTATCGGGTAATTATTAAAATGGTTAACAGATGTATCGTAGGAGGGTGTAGCAACATTACATTCTTCATCCAAAGGTGAAGTAACATTGCGCTCAGGTGACAATTCCATATTTCAATGCAAAATCGCTAGCTGCTAAACTTTGTCTACACAGGCTGTGCACTGAAACCGTGCAAAGCTCGCGCAGCCTGCTGGCGCTTCCGCAGGTAACGTCACGAATCTGGCTCCAGACTCCCTTGGGATTTTTCCAGACGCATTTTGTTATTTGTGACAAGTCATGGCATCCACGGACACATGTCGGCCGAAACGAATCCGAGAAAATCGCAAAAGAAGCATTTTTTTTCGAAAAAAAAAATGCTTCTTTTGCGATTTTCTCGGATTCGTTTCGGCCGACATGTGTCCGTGGATTCCATGACTCGTCACATTTTATTTTTTTCTGCTGTAGACAGATGGCCTTGTGCAAAATTACCCTTCTGGATGAGTGTGTAAAGGGACATACTTTCATATAAAAAAAAAACGAATTTGGTCCAGGATATGCACTTTAACCCCTTGGCTGCCACCCATAATTAATTGTAATGTGCCGGGCATATAGGACAAAAATAGGTCAAAATTGGGATATTTTGATAATCTTTCTCTAACTTGTTCAGAACTTTATATTTTTAATATTTGTATAGAAAAATCACAAAAAAACACTGTTGTAGAGTAAAAATAACTTTAGTAATCAAAAACAACTTCAGAAACATCCAAAAAAAACCAAGACAACGGGTCTTGTCAATGAGAACCTGTCCATAAACATGAATTACTAGTACTTGAAAACACAATGTACACCAAGGGTCCATGTATTCCAAGTAACTGGGTACCATTTTTATGATGGTCTTTGGTACGACCCGACCGTGAATAGAACTCGCGATCGAGAGGCGGACACGCTAACCACTAGGCCAACTCGCGGTAATGTACCACTGCGAAGTAAAAGTAATGTGCCATGTAAGGTACATAAAAGGAGGTGTTTATGACGAGTAGCGTACGTCATAAGGCACAGCGGTAAAAGATTTCATGACGTGCGTGACTCATCCAAGGGCACTGAAGGGGTTAATGAGCTCCTCTTGTGACATAGAAAGGGGAGTAAAATCTGAACAGCTTGTTGAAGCTCGTGTTTCCTGTCTTATTTCAGAGTTTGTAGGTTGTTAGGCTCCAGATACCCAAATGTGTGTGTACAAGCACTGAAAAAGTGAGTTTTTCATAATATGTCCTCTTTAAATCTACGTATTTAAAACATTTTTTTGTTAATACAGGCTTATGAAACTGGCATACAAATGACTATAAATATGCAAACTAAAAAAAAAAACTTTCAATATCAGTTATGTTTATAATGAACTATGAATTCATTCATGTCATGTTATACTTATTTATGAAATGCATTACACTTTATAGCAGTGATCATAACACATTATATCACTAACACCAAAGAAACCCAGTCCCGCTGAGCATAATGCATTATGAGACAATTTTATTTTGCGTTTACTACAAAATGTTTCCTCACAGTTCAAAACTTTATGTGCGATTTTGTAAATTTAGTGCTCATCTCTATCTTAGCAATATAAACCATTACAAATGCCACTGATTAAATGTTTACATCTCGCACTCACAAAAACAACTTATAAACTATTATAATAATACATCTGTTTATAATCTATACTCACCTCGGTATTAGTGACTGATATTGAAGAGTTCTAGACACCACTTATATTAGGCGTATCAGACGCTCGCTGGCTGTGCTGTGAAAATTGTGCATGCAGACGCTCATCTAAGTTTCCAAATCTGTCATTGCTTAACTCTTGAATATTTTTTATCGTGAATACCATCATTAAAAAGCTTATAATTTCTGCTTTCCTAAGAAACGTATCTCGTTAAGATCTGTTCAGTGCTTTGGGAGTAACGGCAGGTTGAAGTTGGTATAACAGAGTTCACTCTCTGCTCGCGGGACGTCAGGAAACTGCCGGTGCTTTCTGAGTCACGGGAAATTGGATGTGGCTCTCTCTTCTGATCGATTTCCAACTGGATTACTCGTGAATATCAATCAGATAACTTTTACAGGAATGTTCTCTGGCTTTCACTGTTTCTGATGAAGTATTCAGCAAAATTTTCCATCAGCTAGTTTTGATGTTATGATTCATGGGAGACTTTGAAGTGAGTTTTCGTAGCTTTACCTACTTATTTTTCCAAATCAAACTGATTCATCTAAATAAATAACTATTTTAGAATAGAACTGGAGTTGTTTTGATGAAAAATACTGAGATCTTAGTGGTCGGAATGAGATGTTCAAAAACCAGAAGTCAGAAACACGAGTGTCAAGTTCAGTTCAGTTAACTGGAATTGTTTATTGGATGTGGCTCTCACAGTTTTTTCGAGGTTTGCCTTGAAATCTGTGAATATTAATTGAAATAATCATTTTTATTCTTTCATGTAAACACTAGTAGGCCATATTTAGAAATACAAAGGCCTGCAGAGCACAAACAGGGTATTAGAAATATTCTTTTATAACTTTATTTTGATAGAGAATGGTAGATGTGAATGACGTTCAATGCTTATTTATAAATATTTTATAATTAACATGGATTTCTCCTTCTTTGTGATGTATAAATGAGAGCTAAGATCAGCTATATATTGCACAAATAAAGCCATTTGGTGAAACTTGGAAGAAGAGAGTGTACCGATTTAACGTTTGGTTTTTTTTAACCTAATTAGCATAATTAATACTCATTAAATACTAATTTGCAGAATTGTTTTTTACTAATTTTTCAAACTTTGTATTCAGTATACATCCATCTATGTTCCTGCCAATTTCCATGAAAATATCTTGAAAAATAAAAAAGTCCTTTAGAAAGAAACATTTGATCTCATTGGTTAATGAGGCCCATTTTGGACCATGTGATCCTCATACAGAATATTACGGCAGTTTTCTAAAAATTAAGCCGTTTTCGAGCTTTCATTTGTAATATCTCAATAACAGATAAACATATTTTAATTCTGTAAAAAGTGCGTTGTTCTGCATTCAATTCTGAATTCAGTGAGAGCAGTTTCAAGCAATTGGATTGAATTTGAATTTTACCTGATATGCCTACTTATATAACAATTTATAGGGGCCTTTCACATGGCGTCATTGTAACTGTGGATTTGTTTACGCGGCCATGTTACGGGCAAGCTTTGTGTTTGACAACAACCAGTACAGTAGCGGCACAAGTGTACGCGAGTGACTTTAAGCCCAATTTCTACAGATAAACTTGTAGAAGTTCCATCTAAAAGAACAATGCCAAAGACCTGTAGTGCTTTTGGATGTAATAACAGACATGGAGATAAACCTGGTTTAACTTTTCACCACTTCCTGGCGAACCCAGAAAGACAAGAACAATGGCGAGCTGCAGTTAAGTTGTAAGACTGGATACCAACAAAGTATTTTCCTGTGTGTGGAGAACATTTTATATTAGGTTAGTGTGAAAGCTTTGTGCACTTATTATTTCTCCTAACACCTTTCCTAGCTCAAGGCCATTCAGTTATAAAAACCGCATGGATCTGGATCTAGCCTCAGCATACTCAAGTTAACATTCAACAAGTCTGTAAGTTGGTGTAACATGGACAGAACTTTGGTAAGCATGTCATACTTAGCAGCTCCACTACACTACAAAAAACATGCCAAATGGCAAACGTATGAACGTTAAAATGGAGATGTGGATGTGAACTTTGGAGGCGATATATTTTATTAGACCTAATGCTTGGCGAGACTAGCAGCATGTTTGGTATGTACTGATAATGTTGGCGAGGCCAAACACCTTAAAATATGCTAGATCTAGGCTCCGGCTTGTTTCTTACTGTTAGAAGTCCACATTTGAGCTTACCTTTGTCATAATAAGGTATTTTTTTTTAATCAGGAATTTACCACATGCACAACACCTGCCTCGAAATATTGGTAGGCATCTGTACTTTTATCTGCCTTTAGCATCTTTGGTGTATTTAGAAATCCCAAATACTAAATAGTTCAGGATGTCATAGTGTCCTAAATCCGGTCGCTGGTTTGCCGAATGCTTTTCAAGTAGAATAAATACATTCGTGGGTAAATTAAGAAGAAGAAGCCTTTATTTTTGTCACATGTGAACTCAAGCACAGTGAAATTCCCCCTCTGCATTTAATCCATTTGAAGTAGTAAAAACACACACACACAAGTGAGCAATGAGTGCACACACCCACACACCCAAAGCAGTGTGCAGAATAAATAATAAATACATACATT
This sequence comes from Neoarius graeffei, assembly GCF_027579695.1. NCBI lineage: Eukaryota > Metazoa > Chordata > Actinopteri > Siluriformes > Ariidae > Neoarius > Neoarius graeffei. The sequence continues at coordinate 37,320,395 of NC_083582.1, read as the reverse complement.
TGTGGGTAAATTATATGGATCTGTGATGCCTGCATGTTTCAGCTTTTGGATGTAATGCAATCTGCTGGTATAAAATAAATCTGTAATCGTTTCAGAGAGATTGCACTGACTGCAATCGTCTCGTGTTTCATTATTAACTGTCGCGGTTATGTTTCTTTGTTTGCTCGTGTGAAAAAAAAAATCTGTGACATCAGCTGAAAAGCCCCGATAGCTGCATTACAAACATGGCTATAAACTGGAAAGCCTTTTCATAAACAATGTGTATACTGCCTTGAATACATGTTATAATGTATTCCTGGGTAATTATACATATGTCCTTCAGAGAAAGTGTGAACAAACTTTTCTTTGTTGTCTACGCTCGCTTTTTCCCCCGATAGGTGAGTTTACTCTGTGCTAATTAATTTAAATTAAGGAAAGAATCTAATGCTGATTGTTTATGTTAAGGAAAAGCAACAGTTGAGGATAAGGGGTAATTAGTTTGTTCTATCATCTGGAGATTGCTAGTTCACTGTATCATCTGTACCCGGGAACTTAATGCTGTGTTCACACTTATACCGGTACGATAGTGGTATAACTGTATCGATACAAAGTATACCGGTACAGTTTAGTGCATCTGTCCACACTAGCGAGAAATGTTTGCGGTTTTCTTTCACGGAAGTTGAAATGTGCGTGCGCGAAATGTTTCCGTGGTTACCGAGTAACTTCCTTCCGAGAATATGGCGGATGAAACAACGTGTGTGTGCTTTTTGTTGTCAATGTACAGTCTGTATTTCTGGCGGTCATTTATTCAGTCGAATTGTATAAAACACGCGAGGCAGTTGAGAAAGAAACAAAGAAAACGAATCTCCCTTTCTCCCCCCTCACTTTCTCCCTCTTCCCTTCTCTTCCCCTCCCTTTTCCCCTTCCTCCTTTCTTCCTCCCTCTTTCCCCTCCCTCCCTCCCCCTCTCCCTTTCTCCCCCCTTTCTTTGCTCCATGTAGCTCCACGGTCGTTTTGAGCCATTTTTTGATGTTTTATTTACAGCTGGAAAGCACGGGCGTATTGTATTGTATGAATAACCCGGAAGACGTAGGAATGGTTCATTGTGCTTGCGCATTATATTTGTATCGATACAGAGCCGCTTCATCTGTCCACACTACAGCGAAGGGCTACAGTACCGATACTGTACCGGTACGAAACCCATACATTTGTGGGTTTCGTACCGATACAGTTATACCGCTACAGTACCGGTATAGTTGCTAGTGTGGACAGGTGTTGCGGTATGAAAGTAGTTTCGTATCGGTACAAAATCCCTAGTGTGGACAGGGTATAAGAGAGCAAAATTGGCCATGCTCTCAGGGAGGGAGGGAGGGAGGGAGGGGTGGCATACTCTCTCTCCCTTCTATCAATTACAGTAACAGTAGCCAATCCTGTGATGGGGTGAGCTCAGTATGCAGGAGTGGGCGGATAGTGCTTTCCTCTGAGTGTGTTACGCCGCCCTGACGTTGCATGAGCAGCAGTTTGAGAAAGATGCAGTCGACTGGCATGACATGCCTCGGAGGAAGCATGTGTTAGCCTTCGCTCTCCCTTGTTGGAAGCTGTTGTGCGCTCGGGGAGATCTGTCTAGTGTGTGGGATTTGGCCATGACTAAATTAGGGAGAAAATTGGTGAAATAAAAGCAACAAAGAAACAAAAACAAAACAAAGGAGTAAAAAGATGGATGGATACAAAATGGACAGATAAATTCAACGTGTTAAAGGACAATTCAGTAGTTTTTAATTAGATTCGTCCAGCAGAGAAGTACAGTACGTTCAAAATCCAGAAAAAGGAAACATAAAACCTTTTTTCTTATTGACGTTTGCAACACAAAAGATTTAACTTGATATGGAACCTTGTTCAAACTTAATGTACGTCAAGGTCGATGCTGTAACTATGGTTCCTATTTCAACTGAATTCCACCTCTTGTCACGCAGCACGTTTCCCTGTGCATCAAGTGCTTCTCAAGCGTTTATATTCACGTCATGTCACGTGCCTTTGTTTCGGTCCTGTCACTGCTACTGTATGTTTCCTGAATGCGTCCAGGTGTTGTGTTAATCCTGTGATTAGTTTGTTTATGTATACCCTATTGTGCCTTATCATGCATTTTGTCTGTTAATTCCAAGCCTTGTTCTTTGCTTTGGTGTTTCCTGGTTCTGACCCTGCTTATGTTTTCATTTTCAAATGATGGATTATCCCTTTCTGACATTACCTGCATGTGTAATGAATACCCGTTTTTAACAAACATGTTGGGTTTACGCACTAGCCTCCTCCTGCCAGAACAGTGCCTGCTGCACTACACTCAACACATTGCTCATTTTTTTAGCCGGATTAATTAGCATGCACGAATGACGGACGATTTTTCCAGCAGGTATGTGGAAACACTGACAAAACCAAGCAAAATAAAGTCAAGTGTAAAAACCTGGTCTCCAACTCTCCTGCTATAAGAAAGCCTGACTCTTTGATGTGTAATGTGAAGACTAACCCTGTGTCCGAAATCGCTCCCTACTCACTATACAGGGCGCTATATAGTGAGGACGCCATTTTGTAGTGGTGTCCGAAACCTTAGTGAGGATTATTTACACCCTATATAGTGCACTCAAAGTATCCCACAATGCATCACGAAAAGTAGTGTACAACGATGGTCACTATGCATTGCGGTCACGCTGAAAGAAATCAAATTAAAAGCAGGGCTTTGAACCAGAATTTTTTTCCTATTGGTTCGTTCCGAACAGAAACGGAATTTTAACGTTTCCGGTTTTGGGTTCCACCATTAAATAGACGTTCCCGAACCGGTTAGAACAAAAAAATTTCGTTCCCGGAATGGTTAATTACGTTCCCTGTCAGCTGTTTAACAAATGGCTATAAAATTATGTCTCTGTCTCATCCAGCTTAAGCCAAATGTAGGCTAATTCTATTACAACCTTCATTAAATAAGACAAGAAATAATTCAAAACAATTATTATTTCAAATGTTGGCGATTTGGATTCTCAGTATGTCTTCCCATCTACACAAACAGAAAAAGTGCCAAAAATGAAAGATAATTCGTTTAGTGTGTTACCAAAGGCTAGTCAGGCCCTATACAGGGCTTTCCACAAGCGCCGGCTGCCGGCCATACAGCCGGCACACAATTAAGTCCAGCCGGCTACTTTAATGACTATTATTTTTGTAGCCCACAGGCTCTAAATATTAATTTTCGATTTTAATAAAATTAAATGTTTATCTAACGGACTGACAATAATGTCAAACTGAACCGCACGCATTTAAGTTGTGATTCGCGCTGTTTGTACCGATAATAACCACAAATTCCCCGCCGACTTCGTTGATCCGCGGCCCCGACATGCGGTGTGCGCGTGCGTGCACTCGGCGGAGGCAGTAGTGCGCGCGCACTAGGCGGAGTTTATTTTGTGTTTAACACCCACCCCCGGCTGGCTACTTGTTTGTCATGGCTGGCTAGTATGAGCCTTAGTGGAAAGCCCTGTATGCATTGATAGGCTAACAGAGGTTAACGTCATTTAATGTTCGCGAGCCTCTCATTAACGTGGACAAATATATTGATATTGTGTTTGAAATTGACGTTTTTGAATAACGATAGACTGCAATATTTACCTCTTATTTAAGATGTGGAGACGTGATAGTAGTCCACCCTCCCGCTCTCTCCATTCAGTCAGCGAACGTCACACAGGAAGTGAACCCCAGCGGGTCATAGAAACTTGCGCAGGAGAAGAATGACTTTTATTTGTAGGCTATGGAAACTTTGAGGAACGAAATAAAAACCGGTATTAACCGGTTACCATTATTTTTAATAAGCGTTTCTGTTCCAGAACATAAAAAATAATAAAGTTTCTGGTTTCGTTTCTGTTCCATGTGAAATAGAAAAAGTTCCCGGTTTTCGTTTTCGTTCCTTGAACCGGTTCAAAGCCCTGATTAAAAGTCTCAAATTTGATTTAATAAAACGCAGTGACAAAGAAGAAGAAAGTATTCAGCCTTGATTTTAAAAAACTGAAAGCTGCAGGTACTTTGTATTGATTAATGTAGGAAATGCGCTCGGTATAATATAGATTTGGGTGGCACGGTGGTGTAGTGGTTAGCGCTGTCGCCTCACAGCAAGAAGGTCCGGGTTCGAGCCCTGTGGCCGGCGAGGGCCTTTCTGTGCGGAGTTTGCATGTTCTCCCCGTGTCCGCGTGGGTTTCCTCCGGGTGCTCCGGTTTCCCCCACAGTCCAAAGACATGCAGGTTAGGTTAACTGGTGACTCTAAATTGACCGTACAGTAGGTGTGAATGGTTGTCTGTGTCTATGTGTCAGCCCTGTGATGACCTGGCGACTTGTCCAGGGTGTACCCCGCCTTTCGCCCGTAGTCAGCTGGGATAGGCTCCAGCTTGCCTGCGATCCTGTAGAAGGATAAAGCGGCTACAGATAATGAGATAAGATGAGATGAGATAATCTAGATTTATCACAATAATACATGCATGTGTTTATTATTTTGAAAACCCACCAGCCGACTGATCTGGCACGTTTTAACTGTGCGACAGCAATGACGTAAAGACCAGCGTGATGGACTAGTGTCCGAAAGCGTTTTTTTTTTCCCATTTTACCAATGAGCTCACTATATAGTAATTCCCTATATAGGGAGTAGGGAGTAGTGAACGAGTGAGCGATTTCGGACACAGGGCCAGTCTCATAGCCAAAATGCTGGTAAATGCTTTGCTAACTTATTTCTCGAGGATGAAAACATGGCGTGCTTTTTAAATAAAAATAAACACATATTCGTTTATTTGCCTTACCATGTATTAGTGCACGAACTCGCATGCCATACGTATGTCATTAGATTACTTTAGCTGTCACATGTTAACCTGGTTTTCTGCAGACGACAGCCCTAAGGGCTAGCTAATGAATTTATGATTTGTTCACTCCAGCTGATTATTTATTAAAAAGTTAATTACAGTGTGACCTTTTCACTCATAATAGCAACAGGCTATCGAGAGCCATCTGTCTGGACCATATGAAAAAAAAAAAAAAAACTTGGCGTCACTTTGCATGTGTAAGGATATTTTATAAACTGTTGATTGAAACCTTATACAGAAGGACCCTTCGAGAAAAGTGTGAGAGAGGGAGAGAGAGACAGAGAGAGAGCAGGAATTACAACTTACTCTGCTTGAACCCTAGATATGGTATTCGCTCAATAGGGGTCTTCCTCTCTTTCATGTACTTGTAGAGCGCCACTAGGAAGGCCTGCTCTTCAGCGCGGCACTCCTCCCCTGACTCCTCCTTGCTCTTCTCCTCGGCTAACACTTTTTTGCAGGTGCTGCTCTTAGGTTTGGACACCAATGCCTTTGTTTCTGCTTTCGCCTACATGACGATGAGGAAAGAGGATTAGCAAGGGTTAATTCATCAGACAGGCATCGAGTTCCTTCGGTGAACACATCATTGACCAGGCACTGATCGTGTGAAGTTCAACTGCCTTACTTATACTGCACATGACTAGCAACGCTCAACTGAACTATGATGAAGTGAAGTGCAACCAAAATGCTGATGCTAAACATTATAGCCTCCATATGAAGCATCCTATAGATCTGAACTATGTAGGCTGTAATGTACATGGAGCTCTAATTCGCTGGGAAAAAAAGTAGATGCGCTGAAATGTTTCACAATCTAGCTTTTTGGTTTCTGAGCACAGGAGTGCAGGAGGTGGGCGTGTTGGACGTTGAGTCCGCAGTCAGATCCCAGGTGCCGGCTTCAGTCATGCAGTTGAACTCGACAGCCAGCCATGGCCCACACGTGTCTGCTTAGCCATCTGCTCGCAACAATCACACGCATTTATTTTCCAAAAGAGCTATCAAGGCTAGCAGGATATGTGAATGAAAAAAAAAACAAAACACAAACAGTGGAAACTACTTCACCACTAAATAAACACAGCTTGGAAACAAGACCCAATACAGAACAAAGGCTTTTCAACGATCTGCTAGTGGAACTAAAAACTCTCTGGTGTTCAGCATGACAGATGTAAATCAGCTCATTTTGCATTGGTGGATCTTGAGCTTTATTTAATTAAAACAAAATTCTGGCTTTTGTAAAAAAAAAAAAAAAATTCTATTATTTATTCACGGGTATTCGACCTTAACTTTTAAACCCACTTGCCATGGGGGAGCAAGTGGGGGTTAATTTCCACTTTCTCCCCAATATTATCACTTGTCCCCTATTTTGCGAGTATTTTTTTTTAGGAAAACCATAGAATAGTTGTGAATTGCAACATAAAATGAAGATCACGCACTGAGTTGAAGTTTGGTTATTGATTAAGTTGATTATTAAGTTTGGTTACTTTTTACTTTTACTTGTAACGGACAATAACAATTTTATCCAAAATAGTTTTTCCTGCCTTAGTCGATTTATTTCCATTTCACATGCACGCAGCTGTCGTAAAGTTCAGTGTGTTTGTGTAGAACTCTCTCTCAGGCTGTAGGTTCATTACTCAATAATGTAGAAATCATAAAATAGAACTCTATAACAAAGTTTGTTATATAAAAACAATAGGGTGCCAAGACTTTTGAACAATTCTGTGTTTGAGAATATTTATATATCGTTTTTTTTGTTATATCATCCACCTCTAGGTTTAAATAAATAAATAAAAAAAACCCGCTCTGCGTCATGACAGACAGGATAATGTTTGAGTTTAAAATTATAGTTTAGTGTGTAGATTGTGGGTGTTTTATACAGACCTGGCAACCTGTAACTGAATCAGTGCAGCCTGTCTGTCATGACACAGTGCGTTTTTTTTTTTACCTAGAGGTGGATGATATAACAAAAAACGATATATAAATATTTTGCACAGGACTGTGTTCCTCTGACAACAGAAACAAAGCTCCAGCGCTCTCTGCTCTTAATCTGTTCTGTTCTTTCAGGATTTATCGTGTATGTCGTGCCTTGTTGAGTTTTTTATGCCTGAGTTGTTTGAAACCAATCTGGGTTTTCTGTGTCGAATAAGGAAGTGGCTTCACCTGTAAGAAAATCAAACACTTTCATGAAGGCGCTAATTCGAATGCGAGCAGAAAAAAAAAAAATACCGAGATTCTTAAGCAAACTCTAACATCCTCACTTCCGACTTTCTGTTTTTGTAAAATATATTTTAAATACAATCGTGAATTTCTCTGGAGTTTTCAGGCTGAGCTCCTCTCTTCGTAATCTTTAACGACTCATTTCCTCGTTGTTCTTGAAGCATTTGCTTCTATTTGTTAACGTTTTTCTTGATAGCGGGGAGACGGTAACGCCTTTTATCTATTTATCTGTTTGAACAAGCAAAAACAGTGCAAAAATGAACCATGTTGAAGACAGATTAAGCCTTGCTTGCATGAAAGATGGTGTCTGTTTGACCCCAGCTGTAATTATCACGTGATGCGAGACGTCATGCACAAGGGGTCTATAAACAGTACGCGTACCATACTACAACAGCGGGGGGATATAAAATAACTTGCAAAGCAGTAAATGAAACTGAGACTAAGAAAACAGCCAAGACATAAATGGCGGATACATAGTGAGGGACGCTTTTAGGAACTGAAATAAAGGATCAAAACGCCTTATTTTTGTGGTACCAGTTTGTAATATATGCTCATTCCAACTTGCCCGGTCAGGCATGTCGGGGACACATCCCACTTGCCCGAATGCATGTTTCACTTGCCCCGGGCAATCGGGCAGTCCTTAATGTCGAGCCCTGGTATTTAATACTGTATTTAAGGATTTGTATAGTTAATTTCTATTGCTATAACTATAGAACAACTACAGAACATTTCTATTCCTGTTTATATTCTATTCTACCAGAGCATCCTACTGAACCATTTCCAGTATGCATACTGCCTTGAATCTGTGATCATCTCACAATTATCTTCTGTGAGATCTATCTATCTATCTATCTATCTATCTATCTATCTATCTATCTATCTATCTATCTATCTATCTTACATTTTTTTCTTGCATTTGTGTGCCATAAAACACTGACTACAGGCACTGACTAAGCATAAAAAAAACACTGACTACACACTAATCCTAGAGACTTCAGCGACAGCTGAATTGTAACCAGCTTGCAGTATTCGTTCAACTTTCTGATTTATGATATCTGCAATATGCAGATATTTTAACAGAACCTGGCAACCTTGCTCTTGAGACAGTTCATTAAAGGGGAACTGAAGGCAAATTTCATCATCATCATCAAAATTCCATTTCTCATTTTATTAAATACCGGAATGCATTTTTGATCGCTATTTTGTCGCTGCTGTAGCAAGTTATGAGTGTTTGAAATACGCTCTGTAATATATCGGTCCATATGTCAAAGCGATGGCCGTAAACGAGATTAGTTGAGACCTGTGCGAGACATCGTAGGACGGAAGTAAAACGTACAGCGGAAATCAAAGTGACCAACATCTGCCAACGTTGTCAAAAGACGCGTGCGCCCTCTTTCGAATGCTGACGTAATCAAGCCGGAAGTTTTGTTTGTTTTGACAGCAATCGGGAAAGTTTGAAAAAAGTAGGCAGTAATCGTCATTTAAACTCGTTTTTGTGCAATATTTCGTTTGGAAAACAGTTTTCAAAATGGCGGCACTGACACCTGGCTGACACTTCACGTTTCTTCAAGTCTCGTGAAGATCGCGCGGATAAGCGACGCCTGCCGTGGACCAAACGAACTAAATTCAACACGGCTAAAAACCGAATAGGCCGATAAGTATAATATTGAATTGCGATTAGTTGCCAATACGAGTCACGATATAAGGGTTGTTTTACAATCAGGGTGCACAAGCTAAAAATCACATTTAACACTTATTATCTTCAATATCAAAAGGCTTGACTAAATAAGCTTGGTTGTTTATTGTAGCCCTGTGATAGCTCTATTTACCATGCAAAAAAAAATTGGTGATAACGTTATTTTTGGTGAATGTATGGCAATATGTCATATTTAGCAAAATTACTTGTGTCATTTAGAAAAAGTGCTTTTTTGACCACAGGTAGCTCCAAAAGGGATGCACTTAAATCATTCTTTATACCATAAAACAAATATTTGGTTCCATATCATTGGAAACATAGTTAAGTTTTAATGTTGAATGCCAGCAAGTTTTCAGACTATTTTGATCAAATTAGTCTGTAATTGTGTCAAAAAAATGTCCTCTCCGAGACAGCTAATTTTTCAATATAAAATAACATATCTAAAATGATTATTTTCATCCTAAAATGTGGTCAAGATATTGGGACATAAATATTAGAGACAACTAACACAAAGCTTACAGCCTTATATTTAAAAGCACTATGGAAGTAGTGGATTCTGAATTGTCAAAAAAAAAAGTCCTCTCCGAGAATCACTTCATTTGTTTCTCCCAGCCCTGCTTAAAGCGACACTTAATCTTCTTTATCTTATAGCAGATTACACAAAACTACCATACACACACACGTGTCAAAAAATTACCTGAGATCTGTTCTTTAACTTGTCCTTCACTTAAAAACTGGTACAAGAACCAGTTTGAATCAATTTGAATTTCGGACCCCTGTGACACAAACTTTGTACCCTGATTGTAAAACAACCCATAAGGTTACTAAAACCGAAAACGTAATTGAATAACACGTTAATTAAGAAATAAAGCAAGTTTAAAAATGACTAGTAATAGTATATGCACTGTTTGTTTTGTGTCAGCGGTGTGCTCCAGTAGCCTGACTTAAACACTGCCTTAATGTGCCATACGGTATAAGCTACTGGATGCCTTAATTTCTTTTGGGATAAATAAAATATCTATCTATCTATCTATCTATCTATCTATCTATCTATCTATCTATCTATCTATCTATCTATCTATCTATCTATCTGGACAATTATCATGAACATGAAACATATATAAACTGTGTATCTGTATCTGTATAACACAGATGGCTTTCTCTGATGCATCTTAGCTTCCCTTGTACATGCTGAAGAAAACAGGATGTTGTTTACCAGGGCGACTTCGCTATATAAGAATTCAATCAGTATCTCCGCTGCTGTCCAACATACGGCGCACGCACGTACGGTTTACATCATTTTATTTTAACTTTATAATGAACTTCGGTACAGCTAATATATCACGTTTATTTATACTCGACTTCAGTTTCATTTCCGATCTTGTTAACGAGTAATTAAGCCATAAAACAGTGATTCTGCACTAGTCCTAGCGATTTCAGCGACCGCTGAATCGTAACCAGCTTCCCGTATTTGTTCACCTTTCTGATTTACGGTATCTGCAATATGCGGATATTTTAACAGAACCTGACAACCTTGCGCTTGAGACAAAGTTCATTAACGTACTAGTAACAGGACGTGCACTGTTCGTTTCGTATCAGTGGTGCGCTCCGGTAGCCTGACTTAAACACTGCCTTAATGAGCTTCAAAATAAAACCATATTTCCACCATATTTCTGCACAAGAAATGCACTTTCACATATTGATGCGCTCTGCACAGGGCAGCACGTCTCTGAAAAAAATGATTTATACACCACATCTACCTGAATCTCAAAACTGATACGTATACAGTACCAGTCAAAAGCTTGGACACGACACTGAAGACATCAAAACTATGAAATAACATCTGGAACACAGATAGAATTATGTGGTAAAAAAACAAAAAAGTTTCATCTTTTAGATTCTTCAAAGTAGCCAACATTTACCTTGATGACGCTTTACACACTACGGGCATTATCTTAACCAGCTTCATGAGGGAGTCACCTGGAATGCTTTTCAATTAACAGGCGTGTCTCGTCAAAAGCTATTTAGTGGACTAGTTTCTTACCTTCTTAATGCGTTTGAGACCAAACAGTAAATAGTAAATAATAATAATAATACAGTAAATATCCCTATTTGAGGGGTGGCACGGTGGTGTAGTGGTTAGCGCTGTCGCCTCACAGCAAGAAGGTCCGGGTTCGAGCCCCGTGGCCGGCGAGGGCCTTTCTGTGCGGAGTTTGCATGTTCTCCCCGTGTCCACGTGGGTTTCCTCCGGGTGCTCCGGTTTCCCCCACAGTCCAAAGACATGCAGGTTAGGTTAACTGGTGACTCTAAATTGAGCGTAGGTGTGAATGTGAGTGTGAATGGTTGTCTGTGTCTATGTGTCAGCCCTGTGATGACCTGGCGACTTGTCCAGGGTGTACCCCGCCTTTCGCCCGTAGTCAGCTGGGATAGGCTCCAGCTTGCCTGCGACCCTGTAGAACAGGATAAAGCGGCTAGAGATAATGAGATGAGATGAGATCCCTATTTGAATAGCCCAACTGTAATAATCCATATTATATCCTGAACCGCTCAGCTAAGTAAAGAGAAACGACGTCCATCATTACTTTAAGACATGAATGAAATGGATTTTAATAAAAAAAAAAAAACAACAACAGAAAAACCACTGAATTAGAAGGCGTATCCAAGCTTTTGACTACTACTGTGTACTGAGCGTTGAACGGATACATTTACAGATGATAGCATTGTGTTACATCCAGGGCTTTGAACCGGTTCAAGGAACGAAAACGAAAACCGGGAACTTTTTCTATTTCACATGGAACAGAAATGAAACCAGAAACTTTATTATTTTTTATGCTCCGGAACAGAAACGCTTATTAAAAATAATGGTAACCGGTTAATACCGGTTTTTATTTCGTTCCTCAAAGTTTCCGTAGCCTACAAATAAAAAAGTCATTCTTCTCCTGCGCAAGTTTCTATGACCCGCTGGGGTTCACTTCCTGTGTGACGTTCGCTGACTGAATGGAGAGAGCGGGAGGGTGGACTACTATCACGTCTCCACATCTTAAATAAGAGGTGAATATTGCAGTCTATCGTTATTCGAAAACGTCAATTTCAAACACGATATCAATATATTTGTCCATGTTAATGAGAGGCTCGCGAACATTAAACGACGTTAACCTCTGTTAGCCTATCAATGCATAGGGCCTGACTAGCCTTTGGTAGCACACTAAACGAATTCTCTTTCATTTTTGGCACTTTTTCTGTTTGTGTAGATGGGAAGACGTACTGAGAATCCAAATCGCCAACATTTGAAATAATAATTGTTTTGAATTATTTCTTGTCTTATTTAATGAAGGTTGTAATAGAATTAGCCTACATTTGGCTTAAGCTGGATGAGACAGAGACATAATTTTATAGCCATTTGTTAAACAGCTGACAGGGAACGTAATTAACCGTTCGGGGAACGAAATTTTTTTGTTCTAACCGGTTCGGGAACGTCTGTTTAATGGTGGAACCCAAAACCGGAAACGTTAAAATTCCGTTTCTGTTCGGAACGAACCAATAGGAAAAAAATTCTGGTTCAAAGCCCTGGTTACATCCTTAGTATACACAGGCCGAAATAAGAAGCATGAAGTGGCGTCTCCTATAGTGGCAGCGGAAATGTACAGGAAAAGGCACGTGGGAACAGAGGTCGATGAAATAACGAGAGAAAAACAACTGTGGCTGTTTCTGACGACTCCACAGTGGGCTTTCATAAAATATTATGAAGTTCCGAGGAAACAGGAACCATGGGATGCCGAGAATGGAAAGTGACACTGAGGAGACAGAAAGACTGACAGAGACACATATATAGCTGCTGCTTATTGCTTAATGAGAGTGTTACCTTGTTGGGTGTCCTGACTTCGACACTGCCGGGCTCTTTGGTGTTTCCACTCTGGGCCTGTGAGTCTCTACGCTGGCATGTGGGGACCTTCTTCTTCCGGGGCCGGCCCTTCAAATTGGGTGCTGTGGAGAGCAGAGAGAGAGAGAGAGAGAGAGAGAGAGAGAGAGAGCGATATGCTTACAGTCCAGCAGGCCATGACAGTGATTAGGACAAAACACTCCAGGTGTCTGAACCACCGTCCCTATACAGCCGCATGACGGCGCCAAATTAGTCGTCGGTGCTGACCAAAATACAGGAGTGATGAGGTTCTTCTTGAAACCGTAGACACAGAACAGCGTGGCGCTGCTGGAATGGAACGTTTTCGGATCGATTTCCTTCAATTCCGACATCCAAGTCTGCGTTTCAAGCACACTTTCTGGGTATATTTACTTCTGCATTCCTTATAATCTGCTGGAACACCCCATGCCTTATTTAACATAAAAAACATTCCAGCAATGTAAGCTGTGAAAGCTTGTGTCAATACTTGTGTGATACAATAACACTTTATAGGCAGGTGAGAAAATTCTTAACATGCCAGTTCTTAGAATAGCACTTCAGAGTAATCTTAGCGCATGTTCGCACGCTCCGATGTGTCCATGAGTGCTCGGGATTGACAGAGTCCCAGACTGTATTTGTTAAAGGCTTTACTTGCTGATCGACATGCTGGAGTTAATCGGCATGTTAAGAGGATGCATTGAGGCTTGGAAGAAAAAAAAAAACGTGCCAGCATTTTACAAAAACAGACGGCTATGGTGGAGGATTTAGTTTTCCACAAAGGCCTGAAAATGATGTCTGCGAACAAGATCAAAAGTGACAGACGTTGTTATTCTAAAAACAAGCGCACAAACTCTCCAGAGCTCTTGAGTTCAACTGAAGGCAGCATTCAACATCTGATGATAATCAAATCACAGCCAAGGTTACACCAAGCCCAAGGCTATACCCCATTGCCATTAGTGTGAGGAGAGCTAAACAAAAAATATCTGTCGAGAGAGAAAGAGACAGACAAACAAACCATACTCTAATCAGCAAAGGACAGCTCGATGTCTTTCTTCTTCCCCCCCCCCTCATTCAAATCTCCAGTCTGCACTTTCCTGGATAATTTCTCAGCAGTGAGCAGCAGGGGGTGGAGGGACGGAGGGGGAAGAAAAACAGCAGCTGAAATTAAACCTTTTCTTACAAGAATAAACATTTATATAAGCAGCTTTTATTGTCACCTTGGCAACAGGCGAGACTGTTTCGCTTCATGCAGTCCATGTGACAAACACATTTGCTCAGGCATCAAATCCAGCTCCTGCTGAGCTCTCTGCTGAGTTAATGAGGATATTTGGGGAAAATGGCGTGATTTGTTCTTGAATATCAAATGTCGGCAAATATATATATATATATATATATATATATATATATATAATATATATAGTGATTCCACGCTTATGGGTACTGAAATGGGGACATGAACTTATTCACCTAAAACCATTCATTTTTTTACCATCAGGTCACAAAACATGTAATCTTTAATGAATGATATGTTAAAAGATAACTTTAATTTTCTGAGATGTAATAAAAACATATTTATATGCCAAAGTCAAGCCTATGAGTTCCAAAATGATGTCTGTTACATTACTTCTGTTACGACTGTCCATCTCGCGTCTGTTACAAATTAATTACAATCTAGCTATATACCATGTTAATCTTATTGAAAGAATGTGTATGTTTATTCTACTACACGTTTATTAATTATATTTGCTAAAACATCACCTTCCTAGGTTTCCAAAAGTAATTCTACATTGTTAAAATTGAGAATCTATATGTCCACAACACTTCTGTTACGTTCTGACTTTGGCATGTAAATATGTTTTTATTACATCTCAGAAAATTAAAGTTATCTTTTAACATATCATTCATTAAAGATTACATGTTTTGTGACCTGATGGTAAAAAAAAGAAATGGTTTTAGGTGAATTTTTAAAAATAAGTTCATGTCCCCATTTCAGTACCCATAAGCGTGGAATCACTCATATATATATATATATATATATATATATATATATATATATATATATATATATATATATATATGTGTGTGTGTGTGTGTGTATACATTGTTGTCCCTGAGGCTGAATTATTCTCAAAGTTCATTCACGCCATTATATGAATTCCGGTCCTGTGAGTAATACAGTGCATTAGCTCTTATTCCTTGAGCTTGATTTGTCTTTGAGAGTTCCTCGGGAGAGTTTAATGCTTTACAAAGTGCAGCGGTTCGAAATGAATATCACGATTACGGTACTGTAGTTTGTGGAGGAAGGGGTTGGGGTGGGGAGGACGGGCCGGGTGGTCACATCACATGAAAGCGTCATGGAGGCGTCACATGTTCGACAGCAAACATCTGTCCCCTTTCCTCGTTGCCTCAAGAAAGAAAAAAAAAAAAAGGTGGTGGTGGTGGGAGGGTTGAGTGATGCAGACGCAGACAGAGCGTGAGAGAGAAAGTTGGAGAGAAAGAAAGAGAATATGTTAATCCTGCATCTCTCTTTCCTTGCTCTCCGAGCACTTCATTTTTCACACGTTAACACACCGCTTGGCTTTTCCACGCATTTGTCCCCTTCCCTCGTATCACTGACTCTCCTCTGGACTGACAAAACAGCTGCCCTCTTATTTTACTTCCTCCGGTACACAACGCTGGCTCTGTAGAACTGCGTCAGCGCGCTGCTATGAGAATGCAGAGAACAGTGACGCTGGCGATGACAAAGGTGTGATAACTTAGCCATTACGTTATGCTCCAGTATCGATGTCGGAAAAACACCACCGGCTCGTGACTGTGCCTATATTACATGTCTGTGGCGTTCGTGTGTAATATTATCCGCATCGAAGCCGGCACTCCACTGTCTCTGTTGCTTTACATAGACAGTCAGACAGACAGAGAGACAGACAGATAAATATAGATCGCAAGGTCAATTGGATATAGACAGTGATAATGAGGAGCAGTACATACACAAAGCGCTTCTCTGAGGCTCTCGGGATTAAGGTGTCAGAAATATAAATGCCAGCGTAGATGTACTGTATATGTATAACATATCGCACATTTCCCACAGACTGCGTTCTTGTCGTAATGTATCAACACTCCACATCCATCTGTTGCTCATTAGTCACGGAGGATTTAAGGATTTCGTTTACGGCAGGTTGTTTGAATGCTGCTGTTTCAACAGGTTGTTTGAACACTGCGCTGGGGGTCGAGGCTGTAATCGAGGGACCCCTCCGCCTTTCCTCCGAATCCACTGAGGAGCACTACAAGGCTTCCAGCGGATCAAATATCTGCTCGCGCATGCCTGTGGCCGTGTTTGTTCTTTGAAATATGTTTGAAACGCATCTGTGGCTTCTCCTGCCAAAGATTTGGGATGAGCCGTTTGAAGCTCGAGGGAAGTCTCAGAGGGAAACAAATTAAATGCGTCGCCTTACAGTGTTACCCAACAACCGATTTACCCCCACCCCTTTTCAAACACACGCTACCAGGGAATGTGACGGACGCCGCGTCTTCTCTCCTTCTGGCGAGGCTATAACCATCTTAATTCTTCGCTTCCACTACAGCCTTCATGAAATGCAACCAGGCCATAACATTGCTAATCTCAATACAATGTGCTGTAATTGACTGCTTTATTATTGACTTCCTCTTCACGTCTTTTGGTTTAGGATTTTGTTTGTAGTCTCAGAGTCACTTTGCCGGTGCTTCAAGCAGCATACAAACACACTGCAGACACAATCAATGCACGCCTGCTCTGACTACTTCATTTATGTTGCGGCGGAGCATCGCTCTCATTTTTGCCACCCGGCTATTTGTCCTCATTATTCTGGAGGGCAATTAATTAAGAGTGCTGCCAAATGGCATGCAAAATGGCCGATATTTCATACTGATAGTGAGCAAGAGAGTGGTGTCAGGGCCGCATCTAATTTGCGATCATATACCCTGGAACTAGAAAGATAGCTACACTTGTGGTCAAAAGTTTACATATAATGACATGAATGTCATCTTGGATATGAATGTCATGGCAATATTTGTGCTTTCAGTAATTTCTTTGAACTGTTCTTTTTCTGTGGCAGAATGATTGTACAGCATACATCTTTAATTAAAAAAAAAGAATTTGGTGCACAAGTTTTAATTTTCTTTGGGTTTTCTGAAATCAACACAGGGTCAAAATTATACATACACGGTCAAATGTTTACATCCGCCCACTTAGATTATTAATTCAGAGGTGCTGAAACTTCCAAAATGTCTCTTATCTTGCCAACACCGAGGTCTCTTAACTTCCTGTTAGTGATCATGATTGACTACAGCTGGTAGCTTCTCTGTGCCGTCATAAAAAGGGTTTGTTTACAGCACTCATTGGATTGACCAACACGCAGTAAAATGGGAAAGTCCAAAGAGCTCAGTGCAGATCTGAGAAAGAGGATCGCAGATGTACACAACTCCGGAATGTCTCTTGGAGCCATTTATAAACAACTGCAAATTCCAAGATCAGTTCAAACAATTGTATCCAAGTTATTGTGAGGTGTAGTCACTTTGCCGAGCCACTTTGCTTCAAGAAAACCCAAATTGTCACCCTCAGCTGAAAGGAAATTGGTTTGGATGGTCAGGAACAACCTGGGAACCACCATAGCCATGAACTGTTAGCTGATGGATCACTGTCTATAGTTCAGATCACCATGGACTAAGAGGCTGCTATCCAAGAAATAACCCCCTGCTCCTCAAGCTCCTCAAGTCTGAAGCTGACCACACGGACAAAGAAAAAGCCTTCTGGAGGAAAGCTGTATGGTCAGATGAGACAAAGATTGAGTTGTTTGGCCACAATGACCACCATGTACAGACGGACACTGTACCAGCTGGTGGTGGTGGTAGGATCATCATGCTCTGGGGCTGTCTTGCTGCCAGTGGAACTGGGTCATTGCACAAAGTGGATGGAATAATGAAGAAGGAGGACTACCTCAGGATTCTTCAGCATAAACCGTCAGAAACTTGAACACGACTTGGGACTTACAACAGGACAATGAACCCAAACACACATCAGAGCTGGTTGTGGAGGATAAAGCAGGCTAACATTAAGCTTAAAACAAGTCCTGACTTCAACCCTATTGAAAATCTATGGACTGTGCTTATAAGTCGAGTCCATGCCAAGAAAATTTAAAAAAAAAAAATTGAACTCTACCAATTCTACCATGAAGAGTCGTGAAATATCCAACCAGAATTCTGCCAGAAGCTTGTTCAGGGTAAACAAAAATGTTTGGTCAAGGTGAAGCTTACGAAGAGACATTTTACCCAAATATTAGGTGTGCTGTATGTATATTTTTGACCCTGTGTTGATTTCACAAAACCCAAAGAAAATTAAAACTAGTGCACCAAATTCTTTTTTTTTTTTTTTAATTAAAGCTGTATGCTGTACGATCATTCTGCCACAGAAAAAGAAAAGTTCAAAGAAATTACTGAAAGCACAAATATTGCCATGACATTCATAACCAAGATGACATTCATGTCACTGTATGTAAACTTCTGACCACAACTGTACAGAGAGACTGGAGCAGATGTGAAGGTTGAGTCGAAATCCCACGACTTGAGCCCAGCCTTTGAATGTGATCAGCTTTGTGCTGGAATTCTGTCTCAATGTCTCATACGTCATTTTAGATTAAAGAAAAAAAAAAACAATTACAGCTACAGCTTCAGCTTTTTCCATTAAAGCACTTTATGCATATTTTAGCTGGGGTTATTAATCTACTTGATCTCTACCTAAAATAATCCAGTGTGACTCAGCTTGTCGCTTTCTCACCCATCCCTTTTCTCACTTTCGCACAATCCCTGATTAGGAGAGAAACATTCGTTCAAAATCGGGAGTGTTGCTGTTTCCTATCCGAAAATGTGATTTTTTTTTTATTCCAGCCTTTTTTTTAAAATATATACCCAGTGAGAATGCAGACAGACGGAAAGACCTTCTTATTTGATTTTGAATTGGACACCTCTTTAAGACGTAGGAGACCCCTTCCTCTCAAATCAGCCAAATCATCATCATCATCATTATCATCAGTCCATTAATTCAACTCTTAATACGCACGCGAGGATGCTCTGTCAAACTATAACGAGCTGGATGCATTAGTCGAATATAGACATGACAGAAACATTCATATCAATGTGCTAGAGAAGCAAGGAGTGGTCCGTCACTTCAGATCTATCCACATATCACACGGCTCGCCATCTGTACGCGAGACAGGAGGAAATTAATCTCCACCTATTCCCTCCCTCTGCCTGTTCACCCCCCCACACACACTTTCCTCTGATTTAATTCTCTCGCCTTCTTTTCGCTCCCTCCTCCCTTTTCGCTCTCTCTCTGATTTAATACGACGCTATACGGCAGATGGCGGTGTGAGGCGCAGAAGGAGCAAAACACACACGATTAATAAATGATATCGACCTCGCTAAATAATGCCGTGTGCTGATAAATCCCCATCTGAAACGGCAACTGTTCCACAGTGCTGAGAGGAGTCAGGAGGAGTCCCTCGCAACGTTTTATGCAATGCAAACGTATCTGGACGAGCTGTCAGCGGCTCAGCTCGCGACTGTCCCGGTGATGTGTTCGCCAAGGTCAGATGCTGATTTGAGACAGAGCGAGTGGTGCATATACTGTGTATATATGCTATGTCACTGGTCAGCTGAGGTGAGAAAATGATGTGTCAGCTGCTGTAACTCACACTGCAGCTGTATAACGATTCCATGCGGACACCAATCGTCTGATTTTATTTACAATCTGACATCCGGACTGCTGTAGCGTCGCTCAGACGCTGACGAGTTCAGCGCCAGATACATTAGTCACCGAAACGGATGAAAAATGCAACATGTCTAATCCAATTATCGATACGGCTTCATCCTGTTCCGCAAAAGTCCTCGTGCAGCCTGTATTTGAGCTGGTGGTTAAATGCTCTTTGATCTTTACCTAATAAAATCCTCCTGTGTGGCTCACGTTCTCTCCTTCTCACATGTCCGCATTTTCGCACGAGCCCTGACTAGCAAAAAAAAATCCTCCACTATTAAAAAAAAAAATTGCACATTTTTTTTTATTTATCAAAAACGTTGCTAATTTTAAGATTTCATGAGCCTCGGCTCTGATATTAAAAAGAGGAAGCAGGGGAATAAGCAGCAGCATTGCTGTGGATTTGCCTTGAATTATTTATAGCTGTCATGTTACAGGAGTCATCTCATTGACAGCCAGTTGCCCTCTAGTGTCACTCAGAGGTATTACTCTGAGCAATAAGGCCCTCTCACACACACACACACACACACACACACACACACACACACACACACACACACACACACACACACAGTCTCCACTGTATAACAAATGAGCCAATATCCTAAACAAGGCATCTTCTGTATTCCTGCTAAAAGGGAATTTATTAAATTGTTGATTGGTGATTTTTTTTTTTGAAACAAAAGCGAGATACTCTACCATTTAAAGGAGCAGTGTGTAATTTTTAAACCTCCCTCTCTCTGATCAATCTATGTGTGCTTTGTGCGGTAATGTTTATGGGAAGGAGGAGGAGGATCTGACTGGCTCTGTTGTGGCGGAGCTCATTTCCATGATTTCCAGGATGGAAAAAAAAACAAACCCCCCCCCCCAAAAAAAAAAACCAACAACGAAACCCCATCAATTCTCGTGCGATATAGCAGGTGTAGTTTTATCTAAAACCGCACTGAAACACTTTGAAAACTGACCTTTTATGGAATTTTAAAAATATACACCCAGATACACAAATATACAGTAGGAAGTGGTGCAGTTAAGTGAGCTTATAATTATGGTTGTGTTGTCTGGGTTTGTTTTTGTATCTTGGCGGGGACCGAATCCTGACAAGAACAGAAATATCTGACGGCCTTGAACTGCTGCAGACGATTGACTCATCCCCATTACTAGGTTTTTATTATTATTACAGGGCTAAAAATTAACTTCGGTCGCCACTCGGCACAAAAAAATGTAAAACCATTTTTACTTGAATAACACCCCACGGTGTTTAACTTATGCCCCCAGAAATGGATTAATCAACAACATTCATTCTATGTACACTGCCGTTCAAAAGTTTGGGGTCACTTTGAAATGTCCTTATTTTTGAAAGAAAAGCACTGTTCTTTTCAATGAAGATCACTTTAAACTAATCAGAAATGCACTCTATACATCGCTAATGTGGTAAATGACTATTCTAGCTGCAAATGTCTGGTTTTTGGTGCAATATCTCCATAGGTGTATAGAGGCCCATTTCCAGCAACTCTCACTCCAGTGTTCTAATGGTACAATGTGTTTGCTCATTGCCTCAGAAGGCTAATGGATGATTAGAAAACCCTTGTACAATCATGTTAGCACAGCTGAAAACAGTTTAGCTCTTTAGAGAAGCTATAAAACTGACCTTCCTTTGAGCAGATTGAGTTTCTGGAGCATCACATTTGTGGGGTCGATTAAATGCTCAAAATGGCCAGAAAAATGTCTTGACTATATTTTCTATTCATTTTACAACTTCTCATCTCATCTCATCTCATCTCATTATCTGTAGCCGCTTTATCCTGTTCTACAGGGTCGCAGGCAAGCTGGAGCCTATCCCAGCTGACTACGGGCGAAAGGCGGGGTACACCCTGGACAAGTCGCCAGGTCATCGCAGGGCTGACACATAGACACAGATAACCATTCACACTCACGTTCACACCTACGGTCAATTTAGAGTCACCAGTTAACCTAACCTGCATGTCTTTGGACTGTGGGGGAAACCGGAGCACCCGGAGGAAACCCACGCGGACACGGGGAGAACATGCAAACTCCGCACAGAAAGGCCCTCGTCGACCACGGGGCTCGAACCCGGACCTTCTTGCTGTGAGGCGACAGCGCTAACCACTACACCACCATGCCGCCCATTTTACAACTTATGGTGGTAAATAAAAGTGTGACTGTTCATGGAAAACACAAAATTGTCTGGGTGACCCCAAACTTTTGAACGGTAGTGTAATTGTTGTTTAGATATTGTACATTATTCAAACATTACATTATACTACATTACAGTCATTTAGCTGACGTTTTTATTCCAAGTGACTAACAATAAGTGCATGTAGCCTCGGTAGCCAAGAGAATCCCAGAGCGACCAGTGCTGAAGTGAACGAATAACCTACAAATACCATCCATTCTCTGGAATGATCAGGGTTGAAGAAATTTGGACAAATACATAAATAATTCCTTGTCTAAATATGGTATGTTTATGGTTTCCAAAGCTTAACAGCATTTGCATCTGCATTAAAATGGTTAGCCCAGAGGCTCTCAACCTTTTCTGCTTTACACCCCACCTATTCACACTTGTAATGGGTCGGGGCCCATTAAAAAAAAAAAAAAAGATCCCCAATTATTTTGGCTCATCTATTCTGTTAGAATCTAATAATCTATTGTAAAGTGCATTAACGGGATGCAACATCACTCCCTGTTACAGATGGAAGACCAGGAATTACATAAATGCAACAAAACAAACTGTTTTTAATTGTAGGTTTTGTATTTAAAACTGTCTGGACGTGCCAGAAGCCAAACCATGCATGCGGGTCATTCTCAGTCAAAAGGGATTAATGATCCAAAAGTGGAGTCTGGTCCATTAACACAAGAACTTACTGCCATGTTTGTGTTCAGCAAACAAGTTATTAAAACCAAGAAGTGGATACAGAAACCACTCAATGGGATTAGATCCTTACACGCTAACAAAGAAGGATTTTTCCTACGAGTTGGAAAATGATCCATCCGTTGAGTTCCCCGACATCTCAAACTACCTGGTGCTGCAGACGTCGTTCTACACGGACACCCAGATGAAAACCTGGAAGAGCACAGAGGCGAATAACTTTTTATATGTGACTGGGTTAAAGATCTGGGGATCAGGACACTACAGGACAGATGGCGGTGGCCGGATCCAAGTGCAGGAAGAGTGTTTATTACCAGGCGTGATATTTAAATCAAGTTTATTTGTATAGCGCTTTTAACAATAGACATTGTCTCAAAGCAGCTTTACAGAGCTGAAACATGAGCTAATTTTATCCCTAATCTATCCCCAATGAGTAAGCCCGTGGCGGCGGTGGTGAGGAAAAACTCCCTCAGATGATATGAGGAAGAAACCTTGAGAGGAACCAGACTCAAAAGGGAACCCATCCTCATCTGGGTGATGACAGATAATGTGATTATAAATAACTCGCTTCTATAACAGTGTCCTACAGAGTCACGAAGTACAACTGTGTAACCAGGAAATTCATTATCGTTTGAACATGAGGTCTGTTTTGTTGGAGTCATAAACTGTTCATTCATGGAAACTTGAGTGCAGAACTGTTCATGACAACAGAAAGTTAGCAAGTCGACAACAAGTCCTCAGAAATAAATGCATTACTGTAAGCGTCCAGAGCCATCTTCCAAGTGTGTTGTGTGTGTTATTTATTTTTTACAAAAGCAAAACAGAAAGCAGAATACTTAAACAGCGTTATAAACATGGCTAGAAACAAATGATTATGATGATGCTTCGCAAAGCCTCTGTGAAAACAGTGTCCGTATCTGTGCGTGCTGATTGCGCTCAAATCAGTATCAGGTGTTTCCCATAATGACTGGGTTCCAAGCAAGCATGTGCCAGACTCAAACGTGCAAAGGCGCGACAGTCGAGTGTTCACCAACTGTGCGACCACAACTTTTAGCTCACGTATATATCGCCATCAAAATGCCTCATTTTCATTGATAACCCATCGCAAAGCATCGCGAGCTGTAGTGTGACCGTAGCTTAATGAGGCGGATGTGACGTCGGATGCAACCCGGTAATTGTACAAGCAAAAATTAGCTTCAACTTGGAAAAAAAAAAAAAATTCGCAGCTCACTAGATGGCGCTTCTGGGTTAGCCAAATTGGGTTAGCCTGTGCTTCTCTGAGCTAGCGTTTGCTTCTTGAGCGTATACAAGAGACATTACGGTACAGTAGGCTGGTAGAGTTCTGTTAGACTACAGCTCGGTGCTTATGGTTAATATGGTTATCGTTATGGTTCTGGTATTTGGCAGACACTTTTGTCCGAAGCGACTTACAATATATAAACACTACATTATTAGTAAATCAGTACAATAATACACTCGCTCTACTCTGACATAGCTAACCTTCCAGATGATCGCTGCTGCATGACTTCCCTTTTTTTTGCTCTGGCTCGGCTCAACCTCAGCCTTTAAGCAAACAAACTCGCCCTCTCTTACACATAATTTTACCAATTTTATTACTGTGTAGATAATTGTACACCTCCGTGCTTTTACAGTTCCTTAGCTCCTCGCCATCAATGCCCTCGCTAAGAATAAAATAACTGACAATGTCAACGTAGCTGACATCGGGCCACAACTTCCTGTCATCTATCCGTTCCGTGAGGGTAGGCGGATGGGGCACTTTGATCATATTATCCCCAGAGCACGGCAGAAAATCGAACCCGTGTAACCATCTTTTAGTCATCTTTGATCTTACCGACCTAGCAGTTAGCGTTAGCTACAAACGTCAACACCGTGAAGCGGAAGAAAGATCCTATTGCTATGACGCAGCAATGAATCATGGGAAAGGTCAGAGTTCAGGAGAGTTCTGGATATCGTAGAGCGATCTGAAAACTCACAAACGGCTTTGAATTTTGCGCTTTAGAACCGAACTTTTACGAGAATTCACGAACTTAGAGTTGAGGAAAGGAAAGCAAAGAAAAGAAAGGTACTCCAAGGAAGGAACATTTTATTTCATTTTTACTGTAATTTATTATTATTATTAATTTTTTTTTGTACTTCTCAAATCGTAGGTGAGCAAACCTCAACTTTTAGTGGCCCTAAAATGTTTCTTTTTGTTTACTGGGCTTAAGGATGGCGTTAGATTTAGGTCTAGACATAGCATTAATTAGTGACGTTAATAATAATGCCGCAAATGCGTGTGTGTCTGTGTGTGTGTGTGTTGGGAGAGGAGACTTGGTTTAAATGAAACAATTCACACCCAGAACACACTAAGACGAATCGCCCATGAATCAGGCCTCATTCAATAAGAGCTAAGAGGACTATCTATCTTATCTAAAAGGCCAGTGAGACTGAAGCCTTTAAAGTGTGCATTAACGTGAGGCATTGCGCTCGCCCCTGGCACACTACAGGCTGCTGCTGGCACGGTGCCCGAGTGAGGGTCAGACACAATTTACAGATGTACCAAACGACAATTAAAACCGTCACCACCACATGACAGAAGCTCCACAACCTGATCTCAGCATCCACAGTTTCCTCAGTACAGTGGTGCTTGACAGTTTGTGAACCCTTTAGAATTTTCTATATTTCTGCATAAATATGACCTAAAACATCATCAGATTTTCACACAAATCCTAAAAGTAGATAAAGAGAACCCAGTTAAACAAATGAGACAAAAATATTATACTTGGTCATTTATTTATTGAGGAAATTGATCCGATATTACATATCTGTGAGTGGCAAAAGTATGTGAACCTCTAGGATGAGCAGTTAATTTGAAGGTGAAATTAGAGTCAGGTGTTTTCAATCACTGGGATGAAAATCAGGTGTGAGTGGGCACCCTGTTTTATTTAAAGAACAGGGATCTATCAAAGTCTGATCTTCACAACACGTTTGTGGAAGTGTATCATGGCACAAACAAAGGAGATTTCTGAGGACCTCAGAAAAAGCGTTGTTGATGCTCATCAGGCTGGAAAAGGTTACAAAACCATCTCTAAAGAGTTTGGACTCCACCAATCCACAGTCAGACAGATTGTGTACAAATGGAGGAAATTCAAGACCATTGTTACCCTCCCCAGGAGTGGTCGACCAACAAAGATCACTCCAAGAGCAAGTCGGCGAGGTCACAAAGGACCCCAGGGTAACTTCTAAGCAACTGAAAGCCTCTCTCGCATTGGCTAATGTTAATGTTCATGAGTCCACCATCAGGAGAACACTGAACAACAATGGTGTGCATGGCAGGGTTGCAAGGAGAAAGCCACTGCTCTCCAAAAAGAACATTGCTGCTCGTCTGCAGTTTGCTAAAGATCACGTGGACAAGCCAGAAGGCTATTGGAAAAATGTTTTGTGGACGGATGAGACCAAAATAGAATTTTTTGGTTTAAATGAGAAGCGTTATTTTTGGAGAAAGGAAAACACTGCATTCCAGCATAAGAACCTTATCCCATCCGTGAAAAATGGTGGTGGTAGTGTCACGGTTTGGGCCTGTTTTGCTGCATCTGTGCCAGGACGGCTTGCCATCATTGATGGAACAATGAATTCTGAATTATACCAGCGAATTCTAAAGGAAAATGTCAGGACATCTGTCCATGAACTGAATCTCAAGAGAAGGTGGGTCATGCAGCAAGACAACGACCCTAAGCACACAAGTCGTTCTACCAAAGAATGGTTAAAGAAGAATAAAGTTAATGTTTTGGAATGGCCAAGTCAAAGTCCTGACCTTAATCCAATGGAAATGTTGTGGAAGGACCTGAAGCGAGCAGTTCATGTGAGGAAACCCACCAACATCCCAGAGTTGAAGCTGTTCTGTACGGAGGAATGGGCTAAAATTCCTCCAAGCCGGTGTGCAGGACTGATCAACAGTTACCGCAAACGTTTAGTTGCAGTTATTGCTGCACAAGGGGGTCACACCAGATACTGAAAGCAAAGGTTCACATACTTTTGCCACTCACAGATATGTAATATTGGATCATTTTCCTCAATAAATAAATGACCACGTATAATATTTTTCTCTCATTTGTTTAACTGGGTTCTCTTTATCTACTTTTAGGACTTGTGTGAAAATCTGATGATGTTTTAGGTCATATTTATGCAGAAATGTAGAAAATTCGAAAGGGTTCACAAACTTTCAAGCACCTACATTATCCATAGGCGCTGTGGGGGTGTTCGAGGAGCGGGGATGTGTGTAATCACAACCAGAGCAGTTTCTCATAAATCAGATTTACAATCGTCTCCATCTTTTCCTTCTCTCTCTCTGCTATACTTCTAAATGAGGATGCTAACGCACATGCTAATACCTTCTGTATTGATGCTTAACGCATTGGATATTTAACACACACATATTCACATCCAATGTGAAGCCGCCACGCAACACAGAATACGGTAATCCGAGCGGAGAGAGCTGTTTGAAATATAAACCAAAGAAATCGCTGATTAAATCAGTTAATTAAGAAACAGGAATTAGCAGGCTCATATCTACATAGCAGAATTGTAAACGGGGTTTTTTTTGTAATGGAGGTTAAAAAAAGAAACGAGTCGAGGAGCCAGGAGAGATACAGTCACTTTGTGCTCGGAGAGGTGTGGAATAACCTGCGCGGAGAACAATCACTGTGTCCTGCTGTAAATTCATCCAAATAAATTGTGTTGTATATACAGGAAGGGAGAAAAACACGCAGCACAGACTTGCATCAGAAATGCTGATGCAACTGCGTTAGTGACGGCCAGGAGAGAAATGACAGAATATGCCACAGACAGCTAAGTAAAATTCCAGAGCTTGTGTTTTCATCTATGGTAATGTGTGGGCAGAAATATACATGCAGTGCATTTTATTTATTTTACTTATTGAAAAGTCCTGTGGCTTTCACAGCCCCAAAAAAACAGAATATTGTAATGTGTCTGTTCTTACGGTAGGCGTTCTACTCCAGTAATTACGGTAATTCAAAGTGGAAATGAACATATAATGATCTTGTCATAGGAGATGCTTCAAGACAGATAGATATTTTCCGGGCTTGACACAGGAATTAATGAGCTTCACAGTTAAATAATGTTTAACTATGGGATTACTGATTTAGATTTTGCTGATGATGCAAACAACTCTGTCCCTAATGTTTTGGTTTTTTTTAATAATGAAATTTAAAAAGCCTGTTACAATTGTACGAGGAAGTCGAGTACATATTGATTTTTTCCTCTAAGCAAACAGAATTTCGAGGAGTGAGTGTTATACTCCAGAGTGACTGATTGTCCTGTCAGGGTGGGGGTGGAGGTGGACAGGTTACAGATGACATATAGAAGGCTGAGGTGGTTCACACACACACACACACGGGTCTAAGATGGAAGATGAGCTAAACAGATGTCAAACATTTCCGCAAATGTGTTATTATCTTCACGCGGATTTCTGGACTGCTGATTTGGTGAGACATAATCACCCAATCCGACGACGATAAGATGCTTAATAAGAATTCATTAATACGAGATCGGAGCACTTCAGATTTCTGTAATGCTCGCTTTGTTAGCATAAAAATAGCTGGTGTGCAAACGAGGCTATAAATGCCCTCGGCACCCAGCAGAGTGACCAAGCAGGCTGCATAAAAGCCTGACTTCTTCCACATTTTTCCCTATTTAATTATGAACAAGAACCCAAAGCCATTAACTATTCTGTTTACGTCCATCCAATTTGGGATGTCACTCTTAGAAGAATGGCAGGAGCAAGGAGGGGGGTGGACGAGAGGTGTGGGAGAGATAGAGAGATAGAGAGAGAGAGGGGGGGGGGCTGAATATAACTCGGGCTGTTTGTTCACTCCTGCTGACATAATGTGAATTCCACGGTGGCTACGATTACCAGGGAGATATAAAAGATCTTCTGCCTGCCCCTCGAACTTTGATTTCCACTGAATATAATTATGCGTCCCAGCATGTGATCTCTTGTCGCAGGCGACACAAAAGAAGGGCGAGTCGTGAGCCGTCGCTGGCTTTCGATTGGGTGCTGATGATTTTCATTACGGCGTAAACAAGGTCGGGCTCGCTGTATAAATGCACGACGGCCGTATGTGTGTGGAAAACCTCCTGTTTGCGCGCCGCCTTCGCTATGGTGACACAAATGTGCTAATCCTGACCTTTAAACCTATTAGTGCACTTCAAAGCCCGATGAAGCTTGAGAGAGAGAAAGGGGGGGAAATAAAAAAAAAAAAAGAGGAGGAGCCTTGTCTTATCTGCATGTATGATATGAGACGGTTGGCCCGAGGCCAGGTGCTAATCAACACGTAGCTGGCTGCACGCTCTGTTCCACAGGATCCCCATGACAACCGGGCTACCAGCGGCGTGTGCGTATTTACCAGAAACTTAATATAACTTTGAAGTCGGTGCCCCCTGTTAAAGGAGTGCAGTTTGAAAAGGCTGAATGGGATTGATCTCATTGCGATGCCCCTACTGAGAAAGGATGCAGGGCGAACGTGACGTTTTCTCATTATTTTCTTAGAAACATTCTTTTCAGGAGTACTGATTTAACACTGAGATCTAATCCATGAGCTTTTGACTGGCGACCTTTCAGAAACGGCGAAACAGCTATGCGTGAGCAGATCTAGATTTAAGGAAGATGCTTCAAAGCCTTCGATGTGTGTGTGTGTGTAATATTCATTTTAAGTCAAGGGCTCACACGTGCTGTTTTGTACGATGTTAGCATAGCACTAGGGCCCAGGCAGGGAGCCATGGCTACAAATCCTGCCCTAGTTTTTCGACAAGGCTTGCTGGTTGGAGTCGTGCCCACTAATGCCATTCCACATCCTGGCTGATAATAAGCGAGCAGTTCTGAATGCCAGCTCCTGCCCCTCCTCTCCTCTCCTCTCCTCTCCTCTCCTCTCCTGTCCTCGGAGTGCAAACTGAATGATTCATGATTCATGACTCCTTTCTTAGACCCGCCCCTTCTCCTCATCTCATCTCATCTCATCTCTGCTCCGCTCCCCTCCCCTTTCTGCTCCACTGCTCGCAAACAGGGTCGTTTGCATATCACTGGTGAAATCTGAATCAGCGACTTTCACTCTGTGGCTGAAGCGCCGGGTCAACAGTGTGGACCTGCCGCGGACTTAACGAGGTACGAAAGACTGGCGGGCAAAGAGACTCGGAACGGATCGGCCGTGCTGGACGACGGGAATATCTGCGTCGTTCTCGATTCATGAATAAAACATACAGACTTTGTTTAAAGGTCTGTAAAGAACAACTGCGCGCCACGTCTAAACGAGGGCATTGTTCCAAACACAACCCGCTGTACTCATGTTCCATTCACACGGCAGAGCTGCATCTTTTATTAATACTTACAAAGAAGGGAAATATGCCGTTCCAGGAAGAAGTAATTAAACAACTCAAAGAACTATTGTTCGCTCGCTGATCATTCACTCCAGTGGAAAAACAGAAAACAAACAAAAAAAAAGCTCCACTTTCTCACAACAAAACGCGCACCATCTCCGTGGCTAGTAACCTCTGCTATATTAAAGCGATACATCAAAAGAGCGCCTTATAGCACGCTGAACTTAAACTTCAACATAAAACCTGCAAAACTGCTATCGGTCTTAAACATTCTTGAAAAACTCAAAGGAAAAAAAAGCCAACAACCCGCAAATCTGTCCAAAGCCTCTCCTTAAACGCCTCCAGGGATATGAACTCATCTCTTATAATTACACGATTATGTGTAACAATACGGCGCACAATATACAGCCTTGCTCAGATGGCGTGGTTTATACACAGCGCATAGAACTGCTGGAGAGCAGCAGAGAAAAGACTCAATGAATAAAAGTCAGTGACAGGGAGACAGAAGTCATTGGTATTCAGCTCACAGAGAATAATGTAGTTACTTGGCAGTCATAAACCAACTTGTAAAGTGTATTCTTGCAGAAAAAGCCTGCTGGAGTGACAGAGAGAGAGAGAGAGAGAGAGAGAGAGAGAGAGAGAGAGACATAGAGAAGATGTCACAAGGTCTCGGAAGTGACCTTTAAAATGACTAAAGTGTGGAGAGCTCCAACATAATAGTTTGTCACAAGAGGAAACCAGGTGAAAGCCGCAGCCGTTCGACGAGTATTTAATCGTCGCTGAAGGAAATTATCCCGAGGGGGTTCAGTGATAGGGGTGGAGAGGGTAAAAACAGATGAACTATTGAAATCTTTGAGAACGTAACCAGGCAGGCAGTCACCGACCGTAGCGTTGTTTCCCTCCACTTTGAGCTTAGGCCAAGTTTACATTAGACCGTATCTGTCTCGTTTTCTTCGCGGATGCACTGTCCGTTTACATTAAAACGCCTGGAAATGCCGGGAAACGGGAATCCGCCAGGGTCCACGTATTCAATCCAGATCGTGTCTAGTCCGGTGCTGTGTAAACATTGAGGATACGCGGATACGCTGTGCTGAGCTCTAGCTGGCGTCGTCATTGGACAACGTCACTGTGACATCCACCTTCCTGATTCGCTGGCGTTGGTCATGTGACGCGACTGCTGAAAAACGGCGCGGACTTCCGCCTTGTATCACCTTTCATTAAAGAGTATAAAAGTATGAAAATACTGCAAATACTGATGCAAATACTGCCCATTGTGTAGTTATGATTGTCTTTAGGCTTGCCATCCTTCCACTTGCAAGTAATAAGTGATATGCGCTGGGATCACACACACAGCGGCTCAGTCCCGAATCACTGCTCGTGCGCTTCACTCGCGTGCTCTGTGAGCTGCACAGGGCCGGAGTGCGCACCCTCCAGAGGGCACTCGCTGTTCAGGGCGGAGTGATTTGGAGCGCAGGATGCCTGCGGAGCCGAGCGTATCCGTGTATTGGCGTTGCTGTGTGCACGCGAATCGTTTTAAAAACGTTAATCTGATGATCCGCTGATACGGTCTAATGTAAACCCGACCACACAGACAACCATTCACTCTCACGGTCAATTTAGAGTCACCAGTTAACCTAACCTGCATGTCTTTGGACTGTCGGGGAAACCGGAGCACCCGGAGGAAACCCACGCGGACACAGGAAGAACATGCAAACTCCATACAGAAAAGCCCTCGCCAGCCACGGGGCTCGAACCCGGACCTTCTTGCTGTGAGGCGACAGCGCTAACCGCTACACCACCGTGCCGCCCCACAAAACAAAAGTGCCAATATAATTTCGAATTCGATGTGTGCATTTTTGCCTGGAGGACAGTCCATCGATCCAGACCCGGTGACCGTGCTTAAACTGATTTCTATAGTCCATAACTACAGTGTGTCCATAGTTTAACATTCACTTGGCACGGTTACAGTTTGGACTGAGTTACTAGAGGTGCTGTTCAGAAAAGCTGGTCGATTCGCCGTCGTCGCTGTTACTGTAATTTCTCAATGCTTGCTTTTCAGAGATCGCATGAGCGCCAGGTTAGGAAAAAAAAATACCCTGCATCAAGAACGGGATGCAATTCAAGCGCTAATCGCTTCCATCAACACTGTCTCATTTAGGCCTTTATTTCTCCACGAGAGCTTCTTGTGTTGTAATTATTCTGTACATGCTTTTGAAATGACCTTGTTGAAATGGCAAGAGAGTCCCTCCGCGCTCACATCCACAGAATGATGTATGATTCTGGCTCCTGCTCCTGTGCTCGCGATGGCTGGGGAGACACAATGCGGCATAATTGTTTAACCAAAGCGCCGTCTATTAACGCTGCGATTGTGCAGCTCTTCAAAATACGCGAGTCTATTCTTTCGGCATGAATGGCAATGCCCAATCTCCCGAGTGTGTCCGATGCCTCGAATACTTATCTTGCTGATTAATATCAAAAGCGTACAATAGAAATATAAACACGCGAGAGCAAATTGGAGGGTTGCTTCCTTGCTATTCACTGTTATTTTTTTAATTTCCCAAGAAGTGCTCGGCATAATGGCGGATAATTATAGTGAAACGCAACACGGCCTGAACGTGTCTCTTGGGTGACTGAGATGTCAATGTGGTATGCAAAGTGACGCTCGTATGAAACTTAAAGCCTGAGAGAAGCACCAGAGCCAGGTCTTTGGGAACTGTATCTGCACCTGGCGCAGCGCTGGCATCGCTGTTGCGAGAGCTTTTCCGCCGGAACAAAAGATGGCGGCCATCGTAATGCTTCGCTTATTTCCTATCGAACACATCTGTATAATGAAACTTAATTACTTTCAGGAGACATACATCATTTGGCAGAGAGCACCGTCTCTCGATAATAATGAAACGCGAATACAGATAGTGTTTAAAACAAACAAACAAAAAAGCTTCATGATTTGGAGTATCGAATGAGAGAAAGACAGAACGTGTGCGAAAGACAGAGTGTAATCAATGTGACATATGAACTCATATTGACTTGCAAAGTATCTCGTTGCCTGCATGAGCTCGGTATCAGCGAGAACATTTGCATAATGGTAATGCGAGCTTTCAAGGAGAACGCACAGCCATATTCTAAAAGTAGGATGTTTATGCACATGTTAAAGACACAAAACACGATGGAGAGCGAATCTTTACGCATCTGTAACTGTCCTGCATCGAATGTACCCCATCGCCGATGATTGACTCTTCTGAGCCGACGTCAAATATCGATAGTTCATGAATAACTCGTATCATTTCTCAGAACAATTAAACACAGACCTGATGCAAGTGATTTTTACCAACGTGGTGTTTATTCTTGCATAGTTCTCACTTCTTTTTTTTTTTAAACCATGTGATATCCATACCAGCTGCGCTCAGAAGACAACTAGTCATCCTTTACGATGTCTTCAAATATCACAATATCACATGTTTCCTGCATATCTCCTTAATTCTCATTTCAAAATATAAACATATTTTTGGGGCGGCACGGTGGTGTAGTGGTTAGCGCTGTCGCCTCACAGCAAGAAGGTCCGGGTTCGAGCCCCGTGGCCGGCGAGGGCCTTTCTGTGCGGAGTTTGCATGTTCTCCCCGTGTCTGCGTGGGTTTCCTCCGGGTGCTCCGGTTTCCCCCACAGTCCAAAGACATGCAGGTTAGGTTAACTGGTGACTCTAAATTGACCGTAGGTGTGATTGTGAGTGTGAATGGTTGTCTGTGTCTAGTGCCGCTTTTCCACTACCAACGCGGCTGAGTTGGGCTGAGCCGTGCCGTGCTGAGTTGGGCTGAGTCGAGCTGAGCGGGGCTGTTGGAGTTGCATTTCGACTACAACCGCGCTGAACCGTGCTGGCTGGAAGTGGGTGGACACATTGGGCGGAGTTAGCGAAAGTGGGTGGACGTCACGTGATGTCGTTAGGCGGCGCAAACAGTGACATCAGTGATCTTTTAAGCGGTAGTCTCACAACCCGGATAGTAAACAATAAACATGGAGGACATGGAGTCGTTAGTGTTGCTGGTCTTGGTGCTGTGGCTTGTTGTCACTGACAACGCCAACAGATACTGGCAAGAGCGTATAGATGAGGCGAGGCGCATAAGGCTTCAGAAATTCTCATAATTCGTAATTCTTCTTCTTCCGGGTTTACGGTGTTTACAGATCCCAGCGTGCTTGCGGGGCGTGTGTGGGCATGTGAGGACACTCCTCCCCACCAATCAGTGCACAGGGGAGTGTCTGCTCACGCCCCTAGCCCCACTCGGCTCGGTTTGGCTCGCTTCAGCCCCACTCCAAAACCGTGCGAGTTTTGGGTGCTCAGTAGGGCTGAAGCGAGCTGAGTCGTGCTGCTCTGAGGTAGTCGAAACATGAGCCGTGCCGGGCTGAAGCGAGCTGAAAAAGGGTAGTGGAAAAGGGCCATATGTGTCAGCCCTGTGATGACCTGGCGACTTGTCCAGGGTGTACCCCGCCTTTCGCCCGTAGTCAGCTGGGATAGGCTCCAGCTTGCCCGCGACCCTGTAGAACAGGATAAAGCGGCTACAGATAATGAGATGAGATGAACATATTTTTGTCATTGCTTTCCTTCGTTTACACAAAGGGAAAGGCTGTGTGTAACTGTAACACATAATAAAACGCCTATAAACAGATAAACAGGGCAAATCAAAGAGCGCTTTGCTGCGACACACCTTTACACGCCTATAAGACAGAAAGAGATACACAGGAATGAAGCTGCTACCTCGAGTGCGCGATTTGTCCGCATAAACGCTCGAATGCAGAGTGTGGGTTTGCGTATCTGTGTGACGAGTGTTGCATTACACCACAACAGCAGACAAAAAAGTGAAAGAGCTGTTAAACGATCTGGTCCAAATACGAGGCCAAATGCTGACTCCGCTTTCCAGACTGTCGCTTACACAAGTCAGCTCACAGGTCATGTGGAATGAGGAAAGGACGAACGGCTTCGGAACACAAAGGCAATCTGCTCCGATCAGGAAAACTGAAAAAAACAAAAAAAACCAAACATTATGTAATATAAATAGGCATAATATAAATACGCAACATTAAAGCTAGACGGCCGTTCGACTTCATAAAACGGTGAAATTTAGCTCCCTCTGAAATTTGGTCATTGTTTATTTCTGTAATATATCAAAATATCAGGCCATTCTGCTCTGTGGCTGGGAAGTTATTTAATTTGAGGGGATTCTTGAGCAAATAATGTGCATGAAATCGCTCACTTCGTGCAGTCAAGCAGACAGAGGAAGTGTGTGTGTGTGTGTGCGTAGGTTTACTTTGACCGTGCACTGACAGTTCCATCATTCTGTCGCTAAACGAACAGCTGATCACACCGAGGTGCTCGCTGAGCACAGATGTTTATTAGTTTGGTCCCGCGTTTCCTTTCCTTCGTATATAACATAACGTCTTTTCTTCTGGCTTTCCGTTACTGTAGTCGGTCTTTCACGTTTCATTCGCACGCTCACATCCTCCATTTTTCTCTCCTGTTTCAAATTTGTATCCCACAATGCCTTGCGCGAACGGGGAAAGCCCACCACGTCATGCGTGTCGTAGTATGTTGAATTGGGTCATGGGGAAGCAGGAAAAAATAGCAGAGAATTTAGGGCCACGTGTAGCCTGGCAAGCCAGACAAATTGTGAATACTTAGTCTGGCCTCGATCCGTAGACATTTCTGAAGGGTGGGGGAGGAACAAACCGCTGTCTTTCAAACTGTCTCTGTGTGTATAGGCCAACGCTTTGACCAATCAGCGCAACAGTGACCGTGACGTAGTCAGAGCGACAGAAAGCAGTGGGGGAGACCTTGAAATAAATAATTTTTCAAAATGCGTATTAATTAATAAACAGGTTCTAGATATTAAGAAGTTTGGAGATAATGACCACAAGTTTGGAGTCTGTACCACATAACATTTTTTTCCAAGTGTTTTTCAAGGGTTTGCTTAAACTGTTTTTGAGAGTTTTTATTTAGTGGTGTTTGGTGAAATAATTTCCCTTAAATTTAAAATAACGGGAAAATAAGAAACAATCAAAAAGTAATGTTTCAAAGCTGTTTATTAATTCTTCGTACTGCACAAACTAGCCCCATCCTTTTGGCTACGAGCGGAGCCAGCTGGTAGATCAGACTTTTGCCATAGCTGGTCGGCAAAACAGCGAAAACGTCCTTCTTGAAAAGGAATGAGCGGAGAGCCTCTTCCTGCTCATGTTTCAACGAAAACTCCAAATCTAATTCTTCTAAAACTGATTCCAAAGCGGAGTCAAACACGCGCTGTTCACTAGCCGTAGCCATCTTTCCTGTTGTGCTTTCTCCAGCGTCGCGCAGCTTTGTCGTCACTCCTGCAAAAGCCCGCCCAAAGAATCCAAACAAAAACCTTGCGTTGTGATTGGCGGGCACGATTTGATGCCCGGGGTGTTTTTGTTTATATGGTGCGAGGCTAGACCCACTCGCTAGGCAAAAATATTTTTGGCTGCTAGGCGGGTGGGTCTAGTTTACTAGGCTAGGCC
Source organism: Neoarius graeffei (assembly GCF_027579695.1). Taxonomy (NCBI): domain Eukaryota; kingdom Metazoa; phylum Chordata; class Actinopteri; order Siluriformes; family Ariidae; genus Neoarius; species Neoarius graeffei. Next base: position 37,284,153 of record NC_083582.1, on the reverse strand, counting down.
ACGTGGCTCTAAAGTCATTAATTGTTCTATTTTTAAAAAAAACTAATAAAATTGGAAGTCTGTGATTCGAATTCAGTAGCTTTTGGTCCACTAAACAAAAAATAACTGGGTGTCGGGGAAAATTATTTTTATGACCTACAATTGAAAAATCTGAAAGGACGTCTAGCTTTAACTTTTGAAAAGATTACTGGTTACAATTGAAATTAACTGATGTTTGGGGGAATGCGACGTCATTTTTTTTTTTTGAACACCATTCCTCTGTACACCCTGTGAAAAAAAAAACACACACACACACACACAGGCATAGAAAAGCCACCACTATCAGTATGGTGTATGATTCCTTCCTCTGACAGTTCCTCAACCTCAGCTACATCACTCCAGTTCATAACTGGTGTCAAGTAGAGGGTTTTTTTTAAACTCCTTTTTGTTTTTCATCTTCCCTTGACATTTTCTAACAGATTTAATCGGTTCTACTGTCTTTCCCAAAATATAAACAAACTAGTAGCCTAATTTAAATCACCATGACCTTGACCCGGTTAATAAAAGTGAATGAATGAATGAACTCCCAAGCAAACAAACAAGCCAAACTCAAGGTCAATGGTGTCAACGTGGAAGCCTTCTCCACAAACAAGTCTAGTCCTTCTTGTTACAAACTTGTATTCCATAAATATCCTTAAAATATGCTTCAAACAGGAAGGAAGCTACTGAAGAACCGCGATATCAGACATTTGACCTTGCTGTGACCTTGACCCTGTTTGGATCAATTCCAAAACGTGATCAGCTCATCCACTGGTTACAATAACTCGATATAAATCCGACAAACATTCAAAACGGAAGATTTTGAGAGAATTTTGAAAGAGAAAGACGCGCTGAACACCCGAAATGAATGTATAATAATAATAATAATAATAATAATAATAATAGCTGGCTTTTTCCGTGGTCTATCAGATGCTGCGTTCACACTTATACCGGTACGAAAGTGGTATAACTGTATCGATACAAAGTATACCGGTACAGTTTAGTGCATCTGTCCACACTAGCGAGAAATGTTTGCGGTTTTCTTTCACGGTAGTTGAAATGCGCGTGCGCGAAATGTTTCCGTGGTTACCGAGTAACTTCCTTCCGAGAATATGGCGGCTGAAACAACGTGTGTGTGCTTTTTGTTGTCGATGTACAGTCTGTATTTCTGGCGGTCATTTATTCAGTCGAATCGTATAAAACGCGTGAGGCAGTTGAGAAAGAAACAAAGAAAACGAATCTCCGTTCTTCACTATTTTATTCAGCGAAGACATCGATTGAGGTGTGTGACTTTGCGCATGCGCATTATATTTGTATCGATACAGAGCCGCTTCATCTGTCCACACTACAGCGAAGCGCTACAGTACCGATACTGTACCGGTACGAAACCCATACATTTGTGGGTTTCGTACCGATACAGTTATACCACTACAGTACCGGTATAGTTGCTAGTGTGGACAGGTGTTGCGGTACGAAAGTAGTTTCGTATCGGTACAAAATCCCTAGTGTGGACAGGGTAAGATTCAGCTAGCATGATAATGAACGAGTCAAAGACGAGTAGCTGAATGGAATATATCTGATATACCACGAAAAAAAGCCAGCAAATATTATTATTATTATTATTATTATTATTATTACACTTACACATTCCTTTCGGGTGTTCAGCACGTCTTTCTCTTTCAAAATTCTCACAAAATCTTCCGTTTTTACCGAAGCAAACCTGGCAGCCATGTTTGTTTAGTTGCTTGCCAGCGCAGAAGTTTTACATCTCCGACGTGTCTCTTTTCCAGTTTTTCGGTGTCAGTTGGTATGTTTTTCTCTTGTAAATATGCGTGAAGAATATCTAATGATGTTTTAGTAGCCTTTCGGGTGTTCAACACGTCTTCCTCTTTGCTGCCAAACAAAGAAATGCTTGTGTGCGTGCGCAGCAGAAAACGTTTTCATTGGATATTCGCGTCTGCGCCGACGTGTGACGTCATGTTGTCTTGACAACCATGCAATATCGTAAACCATATTCAATGCTCGTTCTCCGGTGGGTAGAGTGGCGTAATACACGTCGGATAAGCGATATGCTAACGATATTGCATGCTGTCAAACCAAATGAATGAAACCTGCTAGAAGGGAATAGAACACGTGTTTTTAACCCATTGGAAAAGTGCCCTGGATGTGTAATAATATTCATAATTTTTTTCGCGGTCCAGTTTCCATCAAATCCTGCGCTCTGATTGGCTGGCGAGCGGGTCCGTATGCTACGGTACAGACCCCGGTTACGGACTTCTGGCGACTTGCTCGTTCACAACAACAACAAACATAGTAGCAATTTTTGTCAACATTTATCTTTTTTATAAGATTTATTTATAAGATTTTTATCAAAAAAATCTTATAAATTTTTGCCAGCATTTCTCAGAAGAACAGCATTAATTTTACAGCATGGATAGCGATAACGACAGTGTTCACAGCGAAAGCGAGTTTTACTACCCTGAGGAAGAAGAAATAAAAGAAAACATTTCAGGAGAAAGCTAAAAACCTCTAACTGTTGCTAACGCCGAGCAAAAACATGGCTGAATCCTGAATGACTCCTATTTGTATAAATAGGGGACTACATAGGCGGCAAAATGTAGTTTTTTTCCTGCCATGGAAGTGCACTTGTATACTGAGGAGGAAGCCATTTGCATTACAGCCGTGAATGAGGATTCAAAATGGCGGCTCGGCTCGGTTTTCCCTTTCGGGCGCTCTCGTTTTCTGTTAGAATTTGGTAAAGAAAAAAATAAATATATTATTTACCAGCTTAAGGTCGGTCCGTATGGTGAAATACCGTGACCTTGACCTTGAATACTGACCTCGGCCCAGAGGGCCTCGCTCAGTACTTTCAAGACCTCGGTCACGGTATTTCACCATACGGACCTCCCAGCTGGTAAATAACATATATATATATATTCTAGACTTTAACAGATAAAATCAAACTAAATTCTGATATAGATCTGATATCATTCTGTACGACGCTGACAAAACTAGTATCGTCTTCGATTATTTACTTTGATTGGCTTTTCTGAAAGAAAAGCCAAGAACATTTCATGTTAAAATTGTAACGTTATTCTAGTTTTTTTTCCCAGTACACACAGTTAATAATCAAAGAAAACATTTGCACCTGAACAGTTCTATGCAAAATGAACCGTCTTTGACCCGTCTACATAATATACCGGCAATGGGGACATGAACTTATTTTTAAAAATTCACCTAAAACCATTTCTTTTTTTTACCATCAGGTCACAAAACATGTAATCTTTAATGAATGATATGTTAAAAGATAACTTTAATTTTCTGAGATGTAATAAAAACATATTTATATGCCAAAGTCAGAACGTAACAGAAGTGTTGTGGACATATAGATTCTCAATTTTAACAATGTAGAATTACTTTTTGAAACACAGGAAGGTGATGTTTTAGCAAATATAATTAATAAACATGTGTAGTAGAATAAACATACACATTCTTTCAATAAGATTAACATGGTATATAGCTAGATTGTAATTAATTTGTAACAGACGTGAGATGGACAATCGTAACAGAAGTAATGTAACAGACATCATTTTGGAACTCATAGGCTTGACTTTGGCATATAAATATGTTTTTATTACATCTCAGAAAATTAAAGTTATCTTTTAACATATCATTCATTAAAGATTACATGTTTTGTGACCTGATGGTAAAAAAAAGAAATGGTTTTAGGTGAATTTTTAAAAATAAGTTCATGTCCCCATTTCAGTACCCATAAGCGTGGAATCACTCATATATATATATATATATATATATATATATATATTTTTTTTTTATTTTTTATTTTTTTTTTTTTCCTCTCGCAGGTGCTAGAGGTAAGCAAAGTGACCTCTGTATTGATCTTTTCCTTGAAGCAGACAGAATTTCGGGCGCTGTGTGGAAAATACAGTTGCCAGTAAGCCATGATGCAGGTGCTGAAAGGTAAATATAGATCAATCTGAAAGGTCATATCAGAAGCATCCAATGCCAGTACATGAGAGCGTGGCTCTTTGACCTAGTTTGCTGAGGTAAAGCGCAGGGAACACTAATGCCTCGCTGTTCTTAGTCATGCATGGCTGAGCAAGTGTGTACTCAGTGTGGGAAAGAGAGAAAAGGTGCTGAGTGTCCCTGCTGCTCATTAATGCACACCACAGTCGAGAGATCACATGAGGGGGCTTTGAACTGCAGCGCGTGCACTGCCCAATAATCCAGCTCAAAGCTCAGTGTGACTGATCGCCATCGTCTCCCAAACTCGCCGTCAGTCCACTGCACACTGTACACGCTTAAACGTGTAAATAAATCAGCATTCCAGATTGTCTCGAGCGTTTGTAGTAATGCCACATTTCATGCTTCCTGACAAACAAAGACAAGTACACAGGATCCCAAATGGCTGACGGTTGCTAATAGCGCCGCTGTCGGGTAATTCCTGATGCAGTATCGTTTCTGAAACGAGCGCAAACGAGCCGTGCCACACCAGCAACATGTAACTGGAAAAACGATTAATCAGAAACAAGCACTATAAATACACATGTGAATGATAGGCACATGCTTCTGTTCCTCTTTAAGCGGTTTAGCTGTGGGCCTGAAAATAACTTCCATCACACTGGGCAGCATTTTTAAGAATATTACATATTATTCTATCCATATTCACTGCATATGTGCAATCGTTCTGTTTCTGTTTCCGGTTGCGAGGACGCTGTGTGCATTTTGGCTGCCGCTTCTCACTTTTTGTGACTGTATGATTTGATCTTTGTTCGTTGTTTGAATGTTTTTTTTTGTTGTTTGAATGTTTTGTCCACCGGTTGTGGCGTAGCTCCAGACCCAGTTTTAGGTCTCGGTCCGCTGTGGGTGATGCCTGTGCTCCTCGCTGCGGACTGCAGTGAGCTCGGTGCTCTTTTTAAAGCCTAGGTCACAACCGGACGTACGATTTTTTTGGCCGTGCGATTTTTGGCGTTTCCCAAATCGCTGCGTTTTTTTTGTTCATGGAGAAAGACGCACGTTGGCTGTAAGTTTGTCTTGCAACCTGAAAAAAACGTAAGTGCCCATAGAGTTTGTTTGACATGACAAAGAACCTCTGCGGCCAGTCTGCGGCCGGTCTACGGCTCGAAAATCAGCACGTCACATGCGCGCCCTCCGTGCGTTTCATGCGCACCCTCCGTGCGTTTCTTGCGTTTTTTGCACGTAGACCGTCCGTAGGAGCACGTACGGCCGGTTGTGACCGAGGCTTAACATCGGGGTTGTTTAGCGCTCTGTGCAGCGGTGCTTCTGTGCTTGGAGCGCTGTTCAGAGTGATGTTGCCCGGTGGTGTCGCAGCAGCTGTGCAGGTGGTGTGATATACCTTTGTGCGCCTTTTAGTGCGACTGTGGGCAGCTACGCCACTGGAATCACATCCTGACCCTCTTTTGGTGGACTTTTTTTTTCCCTCTAATTGTAAAGCGACCTTGGGTGGGTGTGAGAAAGGCGATATATGAATTGAAATTATTATTATTATTATTATTATTCACGTGCTCTGATTGGCTACTCTACTACTAGGCTATCAGCTCATATACCATGAGTAGAATAAAACAAAATGGCGGCGCGTGTTGCTGAACCGACCGAGGACGAAAGAAAAACTCTACTCGAAAACAAAACCCAAAAAAATACAAAAAAGCAGTAAAATATGGAATGAAAGTATTTGACGGTAAGAATATATCTTTTTTTTATTTTTCAAGAATTATTATTATTATTATTATTATTATTATAGCATTTTTCACAAAATGATTTTGTCGGACGTTTTGTATGAAGCTTTTGTTTATTGAATTTGGAAAAAATTCAAATAAAAACGCTCCGTTTCTCAAAATCCACGAGAGTTTAACTCCCCATGCACATCTGTATTGCAGCGTGCCTTGCCCGATGGCAGTAGGTACCATTTTTATGATGGTCTTTGGTATGACCCGACCGTGAATAGAACTCACGATCTCCCGATCGAGAGGCGGACACGCTACCACTAGGCCTCTCGTGGTTACCAGAGGACTAGCCCCCCACTGTAACCCTAGCTATGTAATAGGCGAGAGGCCGAGGGCTACGGAAACGGAGATCGGCGCCACCCGATGCGCCACCATCAGAGTTGGGCCTGGTTAGTACTTGAGTGGGAGACTGCCCAGGAATACCAGGTACTGTAAGGCGTGGGAAGGACTTTGACTTTCTCAAAATCCAGTGACTGTGGATAGAATAAACCAGTTATTCCGCTCAATCTTGTCGTACATGGGGAGTGCAGGTGGCCAAGTGGTTAGAGCGCTTGACCGCTAAGCGAACGGTCCCTGGTTCGAGCCTCGGCTTGACGGGGATCTGGGGCTCGCTCCCTGTCCACCCAGCAGTGAATGGGGACCTGGTGGAAACACTGGGGAAGTTAAAGGCGGCGAGGAAAGGAACTGGCCACCCTACCTCACTATGCCGATGGCCCAGGACAAGTGCGCTCTCTAACAGGCACTCCCCCAATGTACGAATCGTATATGGGACTCCCCCCTTTGTCGTACATGGCTTATAGCCGACTTGGCTATCAGCTCATGTACGACTCGATTTCGTGGAATAACTGTTAAATGTACAAATCTGATCTATAAATACATGCAAACATACAGGAAATCAATGCATCTTACACTGAGGATGCAAATATATCAGGCCAAGCCAAGAGCTTTCAACTGTAATTTCCTGCTCACTTGAAATCACACAAACACACACAAACAATGCATCGTTGTTCTCCTGGTGAGGCTGGATGCAAATTAAAATGTGCCGCCTGCAAATATCTGTCTTCCCTTTTGTTGCAATTTCATAGAGTGGCTATAAATGGATAAGTCCCTCAGTAAACATGTTGGAGTAAACATTCGGAAATGACTATTTGTGAGCGCAATATTTACAGCCGTCGCCACCTGAATCCAGTTATAGGCTGTGTTTAAGGCCAACGACCTGTAATTATGTACTTGGGAACAAAAATAAAATAATGAGGAATAAGACTGAAGGGCAAAGATGAAGCGAGAGAGAGAGAGAGAGAGAGAGAGAGAGAGAGAGAGAGGAAAGCTGTATGGTCAGATGAGACAACGATTGAGAGAGAGATCAGACTGAGATCTGCTTTACTGTTGAAATTGCACATATACAGTATAAGCGAGCCGTACAGTCCGTGTTATCCACAATATCCAATTACAATTTCAAACGACTTCACATGGCCTGTGGCAGCCTGGTATAATAACATCTTTAAACATGACACCATCTATCACCGTCCTCTTGACTATTACGCCGCAGCGAAAAGCTTTTACCGGGGGCCGACATTCTGACCGGGCCCTGCATTCCTTTAGTAAAAGCTTTTATGAGAACAAGAGCGAGGGACACTTCTGATTGTTTTTTCCGCATTAAAACATTTTCATATTGTATTCGTTTATCTAGTATCAGCCATGCCAAAGCACCTTACGTGGAACTGAATTGTGAAAGACTGTAAAAATATACACCAAATACAATGTGATGGAGAAATCCAGTAATGAGGAAGTCATGTTTCCCCATGGTCTTACTGCACACAGTGAGGCCTTGAGGCTTTGTTTGCTTTGAAGCTATTATCAGAAGCTTTGCTGTGCATTTCATTCACGTCCACCGCTACTGACTCATTAAATGTTTATGGCCAGACACGCCGAGGATGTGGGCCTGGCCGTGAATCAACACACAAACGGATCCAAACGATGGCTGAGAAAAGCAGGTCAGGTTTGAGAAAAAGGAATTCGAGTGATAATCTACCACCACCATGTTATATATATATTAGTGCTGTCAAGCGATTAAAATATTTAATCGCAATTAATGTCGCGACTGTCATAGTTAACTCGCGATTAATCGCAATTTAATCGCACATTTTTGTCACATGAAAAACCATTGTAATTCTCTTATCAGCATAAAAAAGTGAATGGGCTTGCTCACCGTTCGAACTACGGGGGTACTCGGGGGATCAGAGATCCCCTGAAACAGACATGAGATCCCTTGAAAACATGATTTGGGAAATGTTGGGGGGTCTCTAAAATATTGGCAAAATGATGTTTATTGACATAGCAATCGTGTGTAATGGGAAGCATTTGCATATCCGAAGTGAGCGCGCGATGGAGATCCGCGCTCTGAGACAAGCGCAAGCACCCCCCCAAGGGAAAAAAAGGGACCCCCCCGAAAATATCGGCATAGTTCGAACACTGGTTGTACCAATGTTTTTTTTTTTTAATTGCAGAGCATAACACGTCTTGTCACAGCCACTGCAAAGTGGGGCTGGAGCCGCCGATGGGAAAACGAAACCTAAGCCGAGCACCGTGGCTCTTCGGGGGAGGGCAGAGGACTCTGGCTGTGCGGGGCGTGGCATTGCAGTCTAGCTGCTATCGTTTTTCTAAGCAAAGTCTCTGTTCCAAGTTCCTGGCAGTTTCAAAAGCTTATGAAAAACCTACATCATGTCACAGAGTGTTAATCCCGCGATAAAAAAATTATCGCCGTTAAAATTGAGTCAAGTTAACGCGTTAATAACGCGACATTTTTGACAGCACTAATATATATATATATATATATATATATATATATATATATATATATATAATTATGGTCAGAAGTTTACATACACAGACATGAATGTCATCTTGGATATGAATGACATGGCAATATTTGGGCTTTCAGTCATTTCCTTGAACTGTTCTTCTTCTGTGGCAGAATGATTGTACAGCATACATCTTTAATTAAAAAAAAAAGAATTTGGTGCACGTTTTAATTTGCTTTGGGTTTTCTGAAATCAACACAGGGTCAAAATTATACATACACGGTCAAATGTTTACATCCGCCCACTTAGATTATTAATTCAGAGGTGCTGAAACTTCCAAAATGTCTTTTATCTTGCCAAGGCCGAGGTCTCTTAACTTCCTGTTAGTGATCATGATTGACTACAGCTGGTAGCTTCTCTGTGCCTTCATAAAAAGGGTTTGTTTACAGCACTCATTGGATCGACCAAAATGGGAAAGTCCAAGGAGCTCAGTGCAGATCTGAGAAAGAGGATCGCAGATGTACACAACTCCGGAATGTCTCTTGGAGCCATTTATAAACAACTGCAAATTCCAAGATCAGTTCAAACAATTGTATTCAAGTTATTGTGAGGTGTAGTCACTTTGCCAAGCCACTTTGCTTCAAGAAAACCCAAACTGTCACCCTCAGATGAAAGGAAATTGGTTTGGAGGGTCAGGAACAAACCTGGGAACCACTATGGCACAGCCCTGCCATGAACTGGAAGCTGATGGATCACTGTCTACACTTCAGATCACCACGGACTAAGAGGCTGCTATCCAAGAAATAACCCCCTGCTCCTCAAGCTTAACTAAAGTTTGAAGCTGACCACACGGACAAAGAAAAAGCCTTCTGGAGGAAAGCTGTGTGGTCAGATAAGACAAAGATTGAGTTGTTTGGCCACAATGACCACCATGTACAGACGGACACTGTACCAGCTGGTGGTGGTGGTAGGATCATCATGCTCTGGGACTGTTTTGCTGCCAGTGGAACTGGGTCATTGCACAAAGTGGATGGAATAATGAAGAAGGAGGACTACCTCAGAATTCTTCAGCATAAACCGTCAGAAACTTGAACACGACTTGGGACTTACAACAGGACAATGAACCCAAACACGCATCAGAGCTGGTTGTGGAGGATAAAGCAGGCTAACATTAACCCTTTGATGCAAAACATATGCACACCCCTTCTAATGCACAACATGGGTCAAAAATGACCCGCATTTATTTTCCAGGTTATTTCATGCTGACTTGAGTTTTTCTTTGCTCTATCTTTTGAAATCAATTTATTTTATGATTGAATATTCCAAGTATTCTTTAAATATCTTGTTTTTAATTCCCACAAATCATTAATTTAATTTTTTCTTTCCTACTTTATGAACAAAAATACTTTTTAGATTACTACACATGGGTCATCCAAGTGTGATTTAAAATTAAATGTCTTAATACTAGAATAATAATTTGTTTCAAGTAATTACTTTAGCAGTGAATGGGGCCAGTTATTTATTTATTAACTATGTAGTTAGCTAAGCCAGCTACAATAAAATTAGCTAACTAAAGTAGAATATGTCAACAGCTCGGTAGGTAATAGTAATTACTTGTAACTTTCTGACAAGTAATCTACTCACTCTCAAGGTAACCTAAACATAATCAATTTTTTTCTAAAGCCTCGGTCACAACCGGCCGTACGTGCTCCTACGGCCGGTCTACGTGCAAAAAACGCAAGAAACGCACGAAGGGCGCGCGTGTGATGTGCTGATTTTCGAGCCGCAGACCGGCCGCAGAGGTTCTTTGTCATGTCAAACAAACTCTACGGGCGCTTACGTTTTTTTCAGGTTGCAAGACAAACTTACGGCCAACGTGCATCTTTCTCCACAAAAAAAAAAAAAAACGCAGCGATTTGGGAAACGCCAAAAATCGCACGGCCAAAAAATCGTACGTCCGGTTGTGACCTAGGCTTAAGGTAATGTTAGAACAATTGAAAAACATTACTGACATGTATTAGATGGGCAAAGGGCGCTGTGCTGAGCTGTGAAATGTCTGACGCAAGCACAATTCACAGTTCCCACCAAACGCTGGAGTAAATGCATGCGGGTCGTTTCTGACCCATGTGTGTAAACTTGATGTAGAATTACAAAAGCTGCACTTGTTCATAACTTAAGAAAGGAAAAATAAAAATGATGATTTGTGCTAAACAAAAACAAGATATTTACTGCATATTTGGAAAAGTAAATGGCAAAATGAATTTATTTCAAAAGTATATCACAGAAACACTCAGCCATACATGAAATAACCTGGAAAATGAATGCAGGTTGTTTTTGACCCGTGTTGTGCGTTAGAAGGGTAGTGATACAAAAAGGGTTTTTATTCAAAAAGTAAGAAAGGAAAAAATAAAATAAGGATGTATGATGATCAAAAACAAGTTAATTGAGGAATACCTTGAATACTGAATGATGGAATTAATTTATTGCAAAGATATACAAGATAAAAACTCAGCCGGGTCACTTTTGACCCATGTTTTGCATCAAAGGGTTAAACTTAAAACAAGTCCTGACTTCAACCCTATTGAAAATATATGGACCGTGCTTGTAAGTCGAATCCATGGCAAGAAAAAAAAACAAATTTAATTGAACTCTACCAATTCTACCTTGAAGAGTCGTGAAATATCCAACCAGAATTCTGCCAGAAGCTTGTTCATGGTAAACAACAATGTTTGGTCAAGGTGAATCTTGTGAAGAGACATTTTACCCAAATATTAGGTGTGCTCTATGCATAATTATGACCCTGTGTTGATTTCAGAAAACCCAAAGAAAATTAAAACTTGTGCACCAAATTCTAGTGTTTTTTTTTTTTTAATTAAAGATGTATGCTGGGGCGTCGTGGCTCAGGTGGATAAGGTGCCATACCATAAATCCGGGGACCCGGGTTCGATTCCGGCCCGAGGTCATTTCCCGATCCCTCCCCGTCTCTCTCTTCTGCTCATTTCCTGTCTCTACACTGTCCTATCCAATAATAAAGGTGAAAAAAGCCCAAAAACTATCTTTAAAAAAAAAAGATGTGTGCTATACAATGGCGGCACGGTGGTGTAGTGGTTAGCGCTGTCGCCTCACAGCAAGAAGGTCCGGGTTCGAGCCCCGTGGCCGGCGAGGGCCTTTCTGTGTAGAGTTTGCATGTTCTCCCCGTGTCCGCGTGGGTTTCCTCCGGGTGCTCCGGTTTCCCCCACAGTCCAAAGACATGCAGGTTAGGTTAACTGGTGACTCTAAATTGACCGTAGGTGTGAATGTGAGTGTGAATGGTTGTCTGTGTCTATGTGTCAGCCCTGTGATGACCTGGCGACTTGTCCAGGGTGTACCCCGCCTTTCGCCCGTAGTCAGCTGGGATAGGCTCCAGCTTGCCTGCGACCCTGTAGAACAGGATAAAGCGGCTACAGATAATGAAATGAGATGAGACGCTGTACAATCATTCTGCCACAGAATTTACTGAAAGCCCAAATATTGCCATGACATTCATATCCAAGATGATATTCCTGCCACTGTATGTAAACTTCTGACCACAACTGTAAATATAAAGCCCAAATCTACCATAGCGCCTACCGGTGTGTTACAAAGTAGACCCTGTGTCCTGAAAGGTTCCATTTTTTTGGCATGAATAATTCATTTAGCGTGTAAGAAGTCTATCGGGGATATTCCTGCTTAAAAATCAAGCTCGATATTTCCTTTCTCTGCGTGGCATTCCGACTCCGTGCGCGTCATCCTGAGGATTGTGCAGTTACTTTTTGACACCGGCACTCCTTCACTTTCAAAGAAGAAGAAGAAAAGGTGACAATTACACAATGATTTGGAGCTGGAGCGAGAAATGTCGTCTCCTTGTGCGCTTTGTGAGGAGTTATTGCCAGAAACGAGCTTTTGTAACAAAAGGGAGCCAGCAGTGTAATTAGTCCAAATCGCAAAGGAGGACACTAAAAATATCAGCGCAACCTCAAATGTCAAACCTGAGAGATAATCCGTTCCAACAGGGCGGCCCTGAATTCATCTGTGAGGCCCTGCTGGAAGATTAAAACAACCAGTAGCTTCATTATTGAGGTATCCTGAAGAAAAATGGAAGCTGATGGCTCACGCTGGATGCTTGTCAGAGTTATTCTGCATGACGCGATGCTCCTTTCTGTTTGGACGCTTGCGGCCACGGGAGGCCGTTCTCTGCTCCGCTGCTCGCTTGACAGACAATCTCTGGATTGCGCTGATGTCATTCATAGCTTCGGGTTTAACGACAAATTAAGGCGGCTGTTTAAGTGAGTGAATACGTGCTTGTGTGTGTGTGTGTGTGCTTGTGCGTTCAGGGAATCTCGGCACTTTAATAAAATGCTTCAGAGCACTTGCAGCTGTCAGGATGCAGAAGACCTCGCAGGCCCTGAGCGATGTTCGGAGAAAAGAACGCCAATTTGGTTTCGATTGGATGTGATGCATTACAAACACTCGCATGGAAAGTTCTAAAGAGGACTCGCACTATTTCTCTGTCAGGGGTCATATATATGAAGGCTTTCTGGTCGCATTTCACACACAATTCCTAAATGCATCACCGGTCCAACTGGAGAGCAAACAAAGGAACCCCACACTGATGGAGAAGTCCAAGTGTCCGAACTCAATGTAAAGCCCTGCCTGAAAAACGTCACAGCCAGCCGAGAGCGTGATGACATGGAGTAGAGGCTGCGTCAACCTCCGTCCTTCGCTACGCAAAACTCAGCATTGGTCGCAGTAATAACTAATATATTATCCAATATAGAGGTTTTGCGATTAAACACACCAAACGAGGTCATTTTAACTGACACACACTGAGTTATATATCAATGTGCATCTTCGAATCGACTGTCTTTCAGGTAGCGCAGGTAATTTCACTGTTACACAACAAATGTTCCGAAAACCTGAAAAAGCTCCAACATGCAGCTCAGGGTGATGTGATGTGGCAAAAATATCATATCACGATACTTAGATGCACAATTTGAATATTTTCTAATCTCTAGGTTTGCTAATAAACTGCTGGTAAAACAGTAAAACAGTATGAATCTGAGTCGATACTAAAGGTCGGGATTTAACGTCGACAAAAATAAACCATTTAACACTGACCAGGAAGGAAAATAAAACATTTTGTAAACATTTTACAGTTATAGAGTCAAATTATTTCTAAAGGTTTCAAACAGGACAAAACTTTAACATCTAATCACCTGCCTTCAATCAAAAGGTTATAAAAAATAATATCACGGAACCTGTATATACTGATATCATCATATTGTTGATACTGATATCATATTGTAATATCGCTGATACTGATATTATATCGTCATATTGTTGATACTGATATTATATCGTCATATTGCTGACACTGATATTATATCGTCATATTGTTGATACTGATATTATATTTTAATATCGCTGCTCCTGATATTATATCGTCGTATTGCTGATATTGATATTATATTTTAATATCGCTGCTCCTGATATTATATCGTCATATTGCTGACACTGATATTATATCGTCATATTGTTGATACTGATATTATATTTTAATATCGCTGCTCCTGATATTATATCGTCGTATTGCTGATATTGATATTATATTTTAATATCGCTGCTCCTGATATTATATCGTCATATTGCTGACACTGATATTATATCGTCATATTGTTGACACTGATATTATATCGTCATATTGTTGATACTGATATTATATCGTCATATTGCTGACACTGATATTATATCATCATATTGTTGATACTGATATCATATTTTAATATCGCTGCTCCTGATATTATATCGTCATATTGTTGATACTGATATTATATTTTAATATTGCTGCTCCTGATATTATATCGTCATATTGCTGACACTGATATTATATCGTCATATTGTTGATACTGATATTATATCGTCATATTTCTGACACTGATATTATATCGTCATATTGTTGATACTGATATCATATTTTAATATCGCTGCTCCTGATATTATATCGTCGTATTGCTGATACTGATATTATATCGTCATATTGTTGATACTGATATCATATTTTAATATCGCTGCTCCTAATATTATATCATCATATTGCTGATACTGATATTATATCGTCATATTGTTGATACTGATATTATATCGTCATATTGTTGATACTGATATCATATTGTAATATCGCTGCTCCTGATATTATATCGTCGTATTGCTGATACTGATATTATATCGTCATATTGTTGATACTGATATTATGTTGTTGTATTGCTGATACTGATATTATATTGTAATATCACTGATACTGATATGTTGTTGTATTGCTGATACTGATGTTATGTTGTAATATCGCTGATCCTGATATTATGTCGTCACATCGCTGATACTGATATTATGTTGTCGTATCGCTGATACTGATATTATACCTTCATATCGCTGATAGTGATATTATATTGTAACATCACTGATACTGATATTATATTGTAACATCGCTGATACTGATATTATATTGCAACATCGCTGATACTGATATTATATTGCAACATCGCTGATACTGATATTATGTTGTCACATTGCTGATACTGATATTATATTGTAACATTGCTGATACTGATATTATATTGTAACATCGCTGATACTGATATTATATTGTAACATCGCTGACACTGATATTATATTGCAACATCACTGATACTGATATTATGTTGTCACATCGCTGATACTGATATTATATTGTCACATCGCTGATACTGATATTATATTATAATATCGCTGATACTGATATTATATTGTCACATCGCTGATACTGATATTATATTATAATATCGCTGATACTGATATTATATTGTAACATCGCTGATACTGATATTATATCGTCATATTGTTGATACTGATATCACATTTTAATATCGCTGCTCCTAATATTATATCATCATATTGCTGATACTGATATTATATCGTCATATTGTTGATACTGATATATCGTCATATTGTTGATACTGATATCATATTGTAATATCGCTGCTCCTGATATTATATCGTCGTATTGCTGATACTGATATTATATCGTCATATTGTTGATACTGATATTATGTTGTTGTATTGCTGATACTGATATTATATTGTAATATCACTGATACTGATATGTTGTTGTATTGCTGATACTGATATTATGTTGTAATATCGCTGATCCTGATATTATGTCGTCACATCGCTGATACTGATATTATGTTGTCGTATCGCTGATACTGATATTATACCTTCATATCGCTGATAGTGATATTATATTGTAACATCACTGATACTGATAGTATATTGTAACATCGCTGATACTGATATTATATTGCAACATCGCTGATACTGATATTATATTATAATATCGCTGATACTGATATTATATTGTAACATCACTGATACTGATATTATATTGCAACATCGCTGATACTGATATTATATTGTAACATCACTGATACTGATATTATATTGTAACATCGCTGATACTGATATTATATTGCAACATCGCTGATACTGATATTATATTATAATATCGCTGATACTGATATTATATTGTAACATCACTGATACTGATATTATATTGTAACATCGCTGATACTGATATTATATTGCAACATCGGTGATACTGATATTATATTGTAACATCACTGATACTGATATTATATTGTAACATCGCTGATACTGATATTATATTGCAACATTGCTGATACTGATATTATATTGTAACATCACTGATACTGATATTATATTGTAACATCACTGATACTGATATTATATTGTAACATCGCTGATACTGATATTATATTGTAACATCGCTGATACTGATATTATATTGCAACATCGCTGATACTGATATTATGTTGTCACATTGCTGATACTGATATTATATTGTCACATCGCTGATACTGATATTATATTGGCACATCGCTGATACTGATATTATATTGTAACATCACTGATACTGATATTATATTGTAACATCGCTGATACTGATATTCTATTGCAATATCGCTGATACTGATATTATATCGTCATATCGCTGATACTGATATTATATCATATTGTTGATACTGATATTATATTGTAATATCGCTGATACTGATATTATATTGCAACATCGCTGATACTGATATTATATCGTCATATTGTTGATACTGACATTATGTTGTATTGCTGGTATCAATATTATATCATCATATCACTGATATTGATATATTATCATATTGCCTGTTATCAATACTCTCATATCGGTGATATTGATATATTGCTTTTATCAATATCATCATATCGCTGATACTGATATATCATTTTGCTGATATCGATATTATATCGTCATATCGCTGATACACAATCATATTGCCAATATCATATCGTTGATATTGATCTATCGCTTTTATCAATATTATATCATCATATCGTTGATACTGATATATCGTCATACTGTTGATACTGATATGATTTTGTATCGCTGATATTGATATCATATAGCTTTTATCAATATTATATCATCATATCACTGACATTGATATTATGTCATATAGCGGACACTGATATATCACTGATGTTGAAATCATGTTGTCTTATCAGCGCTATCGACATTAACTTGTCATATTGCTAATATTGTTATTATATTTTCATATTGCTGTTATTGATATTATATTGTCATATCGCCATTTTTTCATCTTTGGCCTGTCAGTTGCATCTATCATCAACACACTTCATCCACCGCCAGCTTGTCAGGCCTGCCACAGCTTCCCCAGATAAACAACCATTCACACACACACAAACACACACACATGGTCAATTTAGAGCCACCAGTTAGCCTAACCTGCATGTCTTTGGACTGTGGGGGAAACTGGAGCACCCGGAGGAAACCCATGGAGGAGAACACGCAAACTCCAAACAGAAAGGCCCCTGTTGGCCGCTGGACTCGAACCCAGAACCTTCTTGCTGTGAGGCAACAGTGCTAACCACTACACCACTGTGCTGCCCGTATCGCCATTATTGATACTATAGCATCATATCACTGATACTGACATCATCATATCGTTGATATTGATATTACATCGTTGTATGCCTGAACTCAGTGCTATATTGCCATATCGCCGATATTTATATGATTATCATTGTATCACTGATATTTAGGGTGTTCACACGGCACATATTTGCATCGATGCTGCACCGATGTATTTTGTTGCGATATATCTTACACCGGTGTAAATTTTGCGCAGCGTTCACACGTCACAACCCTGCTTACTAGAGAGAAGCGTGTTAGCACCGGTGCAGCCCCACTTGCGGTCACACGGCAGTTTCTGCGACCGTGTTATAGTAGCAAAAACTTTATTACTATCATTTCCTATCATTATTACTATCATTTCCGATAGTAATAATGCGGAAATGAAATATGCGCATGCGTGAAAATGTACTTCTTTTTCCCGGTTGTCATGGCATCACCAAGCGCCGGGAAAACAACGTGGATGAAGACACCAGTGTTGCCAGATATTGCTGACGTTTTCCAGCCCAAAATATGTTCAAATCCGCCAAAATGCACTTAAAACTGCCAAATCTGGCAACACTGGAAGACACGCAGTTCTGTTGTTGTTGATATTCGCCATTTTGGAAGCGCAAAATACCAGGATGCAAATTATGCAATACCCTTATGTAATCAACTCTCCTCACGCGTAGCGAGTCTACCCCTGTAGCGTTCAGACGGCCCATTTTATATCGGTGCTGCCCCGCAAACTAGCATTTACTCCGGAGTAAATTTCTTAAACCACCTCCCGAGCAGGGTTAGATTTGCACTGGTTTAAGCAGCTTTCAGGGGCTACACCGGTATAACTTTGTACCGTGTGAACGCTCTACCGGGGCAGCCCCGGTGCTACACCGGAGTAAAAGTTGCCGTGTGAACACCCCTATAGATATTACATTGTCATATTGCCGTTATTGGGGCGGCACGGTGGTGTAGTGGTTAGCGCTGTCGCCTCACAGCAAGAAGGTCCGGGTTCGAGCCCCGTGGCCGGCGAGGGCCTTTCTGTATGGAGTTTGCACGTTCTCCCCGTGTCCGCGTGGGTTTCCTCCGGGTGCTCCGGTTTCCCCCACAGTCCAAAGACATGCAGGTTAGGTTAACTGGTGACTCTAAATTGAGCGTAGGTGTGAATGTGAGTGTGAATGGTTGTCTGTGTCTATGTGTCAGCCCTGTGATGACCTGGCGACTTGTCCAGGGTGTACCCCGCCTTTCGCCCGTAGTCAGCTGGGATAGGCTCCAGCTCGCCTGCGACCCTGTAGAACAGGATAAAGCGGCTAGAGATAATGAGATGAATGAGATATTGCCGTTATTGGTTTTATACTGTCATATTGCCCAGCTTTATGTGTAAGATCAGATGGTTCTGTTGGTGAAGTGAGCACTGGGTGGAATAGTGAACAATCTGATGTGAAAAAAAGCAAGCTGTAAAAGCCATTTAAACTAATAATACTGACCCCAGAGTCACAGCAGCAGAAAACCACAAAGCACATGAACAGGCTCTGCCACTTACACACACACACACACACACACACAAAGTATGCAGTTGTACATATCTGGATAACCTGTGCGGTATTCATTACCAAATTCGGGGAAAACTGTAACTTAACTGGACTATTATGCAAATTCCACTCTGGGGGTAAACGATTTCAGATTTAAAGGAAGAGGGGAAGGGAGAATTTCACCCTGACGAGGCCAGGAGCGTGATGGAAATAAAAACAAGTATAACTCTGGATTGAAAAATAGGAAGCCCTTCGCTTTGGTCTTGAATTCTTAATATGACACATGGATGAGGCATATGGACTATTAAAAAATGCATGACCTTTAGTAATTCAATCCAGATTGCGAAATGGGTGGAAAAAAACAGACCTGAATCATCAAACCTAATGTAGAAAACAGCGCTGAGGAATGAAAACTAGTCCATGAAGACAGCCAGAGGGATCGAGATACAGAGAGCAATAAAAAAAAATAAAAAAAAGGGGGACAAAAAAAAATGTAAAGGCAGCTTTTTTCCCCCTTTCTGGTTAATGCATACAATGAGCGTAAAAGCGTGCGTTGAGGCTAATTGTATGGTTTGCTCATGGAAAACAGTAATCATTTTACATACTGTTTACTTAACTGTTCGTACAATCCTTCTCGAGTGTATTAAGTGATTAGTGTGGATGGAGCCTGCCTGAGCTTGTCCGAGATTTCAGCGTGCAGCACCAAAATGGATCTGACTGCAACATCTGGAGGGCATTAATTACCTGCATTAAATCTAGCAAAGTGAAGTACAGCCAGAGGAGAGACAGGGAGAGAAAACACGAAAACGAGAGAGAGAGAGAGAGAGAGAGAGAGACTATGGAATTTGGGAAATTTCCCTACTGCACTACTTAACTGCAATACTTTTGTTCTGAGCAAACACCAGAATTTAATTTCCAATGAAGACACAGGGAACGACAAAGAACTTCATATCCAATATAAATAGAAGCAGGAAGGGGGACGGGGGGGAGGGGCGGGGCGGGGGTGTCAAATTCTCTGGAAAGACTTAATGCTGAATCAAATTTGAGAGAAAGCTTTGTTTATGTAAGCGGCAAAGCTTTAGAACCGGATCCGATTGCAAAAGGAACTGGGTAATAGGTAATTCTTACTTCATTTTGTATTTTTCCTCCCTCCCTTCTTTGATGAAGCAGCACAGGGGATGAAACGGGGAGGAGAGCTGTATGATGTTTCTCAATATTCTGAAAAAAAAAAGAAAAGAAAAGGAAAAAAAAAAAACAACTTTCTTCCATATGCGCCTGGGATAATAAATCTTTCTTCCCCTGCATCTAATTATTCAAATGTTCCGTGAGCCACATGGTCGAGCGGAGAAGCCAGTACCCGCTTCCTTTAAGGCCTGAGTCAAGTCGAGTCGCTGTACATCTCTCTGCCTGGTACTTTAAAAAGCGATGCGAAATATCTCAGTATTAATATTCTCTTCAACAAGCTCGCACACAGCACGCAGATGTCCCCGCTCTTCTCCAAAATATGGTATCAATCAAACTCCGTTTTCCGAATGCCTATTAAAATCTTCTCCAAGAGACACACTTGGCCACATGGATGCAAAATTAACCAACACACACACACATCTGTCTTCGTATCCTTACGAGGACCTTCTACTGACACAATTATTAACGTAGCTACTGTACCTGTGCCTACGTTGAAATCTAACGACTCGAACTTTCACCTTAGTAACCAAACCTTTTGCCTCTTTGTAGTTTGTTTTTTTTTTAATAGAAGCATTTTTCCTAAAATAAAAGCTGCATTTTTTTTTTCAAAGGTTTTTTTTTTTCCTTCCTCATGAGGGACCAGCCAAATTTCCACATAAAGTCGAACCGGTTTGATATTTGTCTCCTTGTGATGACAACATTTGGTTCCCATTAAGACAGAAAAACCTGCCCACATACACACACACACACTTCATTGCTAGGGCTTTTTTTTCATGGGAGGAAAATAAATGACCCATTTTTATTGCCGTGTATGCGGTAAACACATCCTCTAAATGAGGCAGAGGATGAAATCGGAGTGCTCGCGCCGCAAAACCGTGAACCCAAGGAGCGCGCCATTGGCCTGCAATTTGATTTACTTAAGTACAAATTATTAACACTTCTGAACAATGGCTGTGGCACAAGAGGGTCCTTGATGAGAAACAACAATGGACTGCTTTGTGAGTTGCCCTCTCTCTTTACTAAACAACAGGCTATCATTAATTTCCATCCTCATTGCTATGCGCCAATCATACTCTAATCAAATACGCCACATTCCTATCACACCACACGGGGGGGAAAAAACAAAAAACAACCAGCCATGTTAACTCCAGCCTGGCTAGAAGTAGATAAAGAATGAAGATACCGCTTTAAAAGACGTTTCATTATCTGCCACAAAACACGTGTCCTAACAACTCGAGAACGTTAATGTCTTCTTTCTCTATGACGTGCCACGGCGGGAAAAAAAAAATAAATAAATAAATAAAAATCACTCTTCACTCCATAATGCAGCTTTTATGCCTGTGCTTCACACTGCAATCATTAAGCATATGCCCACATAATAATACCGACTTCCTAAAAATAAACGTCCTCAGAGACAGGAAATGAATCAGGAGAGGGGAAATAACAGCACAGCCATTACAGAGCTTCCACATTTAAAAAAAAAAAAGAAAGAAAGAAAGAAAAAAAAAACACTCTTCAACAGCCCCCCCCACATTAACATTACCTATCTAAAAAGACACTTCAGTCCTTTCTCTCTTTTCATCCGCTTTTCAGAGACGGCGTCCTTCATGGAAGAAGAACACTTCTGCGTTTTTTTTTTTTTTTTTTAGGATTTAAAGATTTGTTATTCCTAAACAGGGTGGAGGTGTCTCTTTCACCAGGAGGCATGGCTATTAGAGTTGGCTTTGCAGTCCGCCACAGCCGGAGAGGAATGTGGCAGCTGTAATTGTCTGGGCTGTCATCGGGAGTCATGTGACCCACTGGGGTCAGGGTTAGACCCTGCTGAGGAGCGTCAACCAAATTGGCCTCTGTTTGCCTATGGGGCGCCTGAGCCCCGCTGACACTTCCTGCACAATATAATGCATTGTAATCACAACAAAATGAGGTTCCACAGGTTCTAATTACATTCCTAATATGGGTGAGGAGAATTTTTCACCCAGCTCCAATTCAGTGCCCAATCACGTATGAATAAGACCTTTAAGTCAATTAAGCAGCCTTCGTTTCCTTGAGGGAGAGACCGAGCGCGAGAGAGATTGACGTGTGGCCAGAAGAGCAAGGCAAGGCAAGGCGAGCCCTGTGGACATTTCCATTAAAAGACGGAGCAGATGAAACTGCAATTGGCAGGAGACTTCGGATCAACTTACTAAAAATATGTGTGAGCAAGACAGCAAGTGAGTTACACCATTCCTGCCACATTTTCCTGAAACAGACCCCTCTACGCTGGCCGCTGCTCTCTAATGTACTGGAACCTTCTCAAAACCATCGGACAGCCCTCTGAAATGCCAAGGCTCTGGAAGCCACGTTACTTTCTCGGTAAAGTTAATGGTTAGGCTAAACGCAGGAGATTTTCCACCAAGTAACCTTCACTTGGGGCATTAAAAAAAAAACAAAACGCTCCGTGTTTTCATTTCCTTGTCCCCTATGATTTTTCTCATCTCTCTCTCTCTCTCTCTCTCTCTCTCTTTCCCTGATGTGCTTCAGAAGAGCCAAAATCAAATCTCTGCCTTTACAAGAGCGATGACTTCACAGGCATGAATTTAGAGTTTAATAAATAACACACCCTTAAGTTAACTAAAATGATGGCTTGTAAAAATGTGCCTGAGTTCTGTTAAAAACGTTGGCCGGAAGAAAGGCGTTTTGATCAGAGTGTGCTGGCGTTATCTACACGCTAATCTCTGAATGGACGCTGACCAAACACTGCTGTTTATTACAAATCCCGGACTGCATATCTGATATTTTCCAGGAATTCATAGCCAACTCATGTGTCCTCTATATACAAAAGATAAACCATTAAGTACACTGTGAGCCAGTTATGCAAAGAAAGAAAGGAAGAAAAAAAAAACCCTGCTCACCTCGTCATTCCTGAGTTGATCTTTTGGCAGAGTCACTGCCTGGACATAAATCCAAGGAACAATCGAGTAGAGTAACCTTTCGAGGGCAGAATATGCAGTACCAGAAAAATAAACGTTCTTGTTGATTGTATAGTCGTGTACAACCATGATTCCAAAAAAGTTGGGACAAAGTACAAACTGTAAATAAAAACGGAATGCAATGACGTGGAAGTTTCAAAATTCCATATTTTATTCAGAATAGAACATAGATGACATATCAAATGTTTAAACTGAGAAAATGTATCATTTAAAGAGAAAAATTAGGTGATTTTAAATTTCATGACAACAACACATCTCAAAAAAAGTTGGGACAAGGCCATGTTTCCCACTGTGAGACATCCCCTTTTCTCTTTACAACAGTCTGTAAACGTCTGGGGACTGAGGAGACAAGTTGCTCAAGTTTAGGGATAGGAATGTTAACCCATTCTTGTCGAATGTAGGATTCTAGTTGCTCAACTGTCTTAGGTCTTTTTTGTCGTATCTTCCGTTTTATGATGCGCCAAATGTTTTCTATGGGTGAAAGATCTGGACTGCAGGCTGGCCAGTTCAGTACCCGGACCCTTCTTCTACGCAGCCATGATGCTGTAATTGATGCAGTATGTGGTTTGGCATTGTCATGTTGGAAAATGCAAGGTCTTCCCTGAAAGAGACGTCGTCTGGATGGGAGCATATGTTGCTCTAGAACCTGGATATACCTTTCAGCATTGATGGTGTCTTTCCAGATGTGTAAGCTGCCCATGCCACATGCACTAATGCAACCCCATACCATCAGAGATGCAGGCTTCTGAACTGAGCGCCGAGAACAACTTGGGTCGTCCTTCTCCTCTTTAGTCTGAATGACACGGTGTCCCTGATTTACATAAAGAACTTCAAATTTTGATTCGTCTGACCACAGAACAGTTTTCCACTTTGCCACAGTCCATTTTAAATGAGCCTTGGCCCAGAGAAGACGTCTGCGCTTCTGGGTCATGTTTAGATACAGCTTCTTCTTTGAACTATAGAGTTTTAGCTGGCAACGGCGGATGGCACGGTGAATTGTGTTCACAGATAATGTTCTCTGGAAATATTCCTGAGCCCATTTTGTGATTTCCAATACGGAAGCATGCCTGTATGTGATGCAGTGCCGTCTAAGGGCCCAAAGATCACGGGCACCCGGTATGGTTTTCCGGCCTTGACCCTTACGCACAGAGATTCTTCCAGATTCTCTGAATCTTTTGATGATATTATGCACTGTAGATGATGATATGTTCAAACTCTTTGCAATTTTACACTGTCGAACTCCTTTCTGATATTGCTCCACTATTTGTCGGCGTAGAATTAGGGGGATTGGTGATCCTCTTCCCATCTTTACTTCTGAGAGCCGCTGCCACTCCAAGATGCTCTTTTTATACCCAGTCATGTTAATGACCTATTGCCAATTGACCTAATGAGTTGCAATTTTTTCCTCCAGCTGTTCCTTTTTTGTACCTTTAACTTTTCCAGCCTCTTATTGCCCCGTCCCAACTTTTTTGAGATGTGTTGCTGTCATGAAATTTCAAATGAGCCAATATTTGGCATGAAATTTCAAAATGTCTCACTTTCGACATTTGATATGTTGTCTGTGTTCTATTGTGAATACAATATCAGTTTTTGAGATTTGTAAATTATTGCATTCCGTTTTTATTTACAATTTGTACTTTGTCCCAACTTTTTTGGAATTGGGGTTGTAGAATTCAGGATGAATTTAATAATCCTCTTTAACATTGACAGCCAAGGCCAGAGCTACTAATTGATATTTGTCACATTGTTGTCGATTCTCAAAATAAATACTGCCTCCTCACTCATCGTATTTCTAAAGAAAAATACGATATGTCTAGGTGCATGAATAGAACCAGCTATTAAAGGACACAAACATTCATCAACAAAGAGATCATCTGCTATTCGCAGACTCAAGGGTCTCATTAGTTATTGTTTTTAACATATTGTACTTTTTGAGTAAGGAATAAAATACAGTGTGGTGTGCTTGAGGGGGTGGATGATTTTCCAATAACAGGACATCCTGAAGTATTTTATTTCTCTTACACCACAGCAATTTGCCTGTGACTGCATTTCTTAAATGATTAATGAATGACACGTTGTGCTTTTTATCAGTTTACGGTTACATTTATTGTTGTTGAGCATCCACGAGACAAGCTAGCTCCTTTTATCACTTAAGCCTGAGCAGATAAACACTCACTGGGATTTCTAGATTTCCCTCTTTCAACATCCATAAGACAAAAAAACAAAAACAAAACACAGCTTGTAACAACACGTTACTCAGAAACGAGAATGCGCAAACCTTTCCGGTTTACAAAGCGCTTGCACTGGGGACTCCTTCCGTTACGTAATTGTAAAACAAGCATCTCCTTCCAGGAAACGTCCCCATGTTGATGACTATACGCTCGTTAAACAACAAGATGTTTTCTTAATCTGTTTAAGTGGTGCATGTGCAATAGAAGTGAATGAGTTGTTACTATAGAAACAACATCGCAGGAACTTAAACCTGCGATTTGAATTCCAGCCGTCACTACTGTCCCAGCTGCTGTTAGAGAAAATGAATCGACACCTTTAGATTTGAGAATCTGAAAGCACTCTGGTCGAACCAAGCGAAACACAACATTAGCAAGTCCAGCTTGTCATGGAAGTGTTTTAAGAACCACTTCAATCTGAAAACAAGAGCTCCTTTAGCGTGCCAGTGGCTACATCACTTTTAAAAGCGGCGCTGATGGTGAGCAACAACACAACACTCGGACCATCAAACCAAGAGGAAAGCAGACATCACTTCTTCTACATAGCTGTGGCAGAGACTGATAGACCTTAAAGCCCGGCTCTGACCTCAGGGCTAAAAGTTCGCTGCTCCAGCATGGAGAATGGCCGTCTCATTCATCTATTGTTCTCTTGTTCTACCTGAAGCTGGAAGTCTGGCCAAGCTAAAAACCAACTGTTTGTCTGCTTTAATTAGCACCTGTGTGATCAAAACTGGCTGCAAGTCATTTATGCCTGCTGATGTGCCAGCTCCGGTGCCCACTGCCTCGCCAAAGCCTCTCCTGAGACACTTTAACAGCCGTCATGTGATTACGATCAAACAATAACACCTTCACAGAGACGCCGGTTTGATAGCAGCATCGTGGATGTTTATTCATCAGAAGCTTATGCAGGTGGTTACTTTCATTCTCCCACCTACTGTATCTGTCTACTCGTCTGTTTCACTATCCATCCCTCTATTCATGCACCATATCATCCATTCTTTTTTCATCTGTTCAACAATCAAAATACTCATCCATCCATCTTACGTCCTTTCATCCATTTATATCCAACCATCTTTCATTCATCCATCCTTCCTTTCATGAAAAAAAATCTATTCATTTCTCCATTTATCTACACATCAGTCTATTAACCCATAACTCTAGTTATCATTCATCCCTGCATCCCTGCTTCCATCCATCCATCCATCCATCCATCCATCCATCCATCCATCCATCCATTTGATTCACCCGGTATTAAAATGTCTTATTTCTACATCTTGATGCCATCCATCTACTCCATCATCTGTCTATCTATCCATCTTTTCACCATCTACTCTCCCATCCATCCATCCATCCATCCATCCATTACTTGTCTTATTGCTGTTTGAACATCTCAAAGCTGTCCATCTATTCTATCCTATCATCTGTCAGTACATTTCATCCTTTCACCTATCTGCCCATCCATCCATCCATCCATCCATCCATCCATCCATCCATCCATCCATCCATCCATCCATCCCTTGTCTTATTGCTGTATAAACATCTCAAAGCTGTCCATCTATTCTATCCTATCACTTGTCAGTACATTTCATCCTTTCACCTATCTGCCCTCCCAACCATCCAGTTATCCATCCATCCATTTATTCATCTATCCATCCATCACTTGTCTTATTGGTGTGTAAACATCTCAGAGCCGTCCAGCTATTCTATCCTATGATCTGTCAATACAGTCATCCTTTCACCTATCTGCCCTCCCATCCATCCATCCATCCATCCATCCATCCATCCATCCATCCATCCATCCATCCATCCATCCATTTATTCATCCATCCATCCATCACTTGTCTTATTGCTGTATAAACATCTCAGAGCCGTCCATCTATTCTAAACTACGATCTGTCAATACATTCATCCTTTCACCTATCTGCCCTCCCATCCAGCTATCCATTTATTCACCAATCCAACCATCCACACATCAGTTCAGCCATAATTTTGATCACTCACTCATTCAGCCCTGTTCACGCTTCCTCAGAGACCATTTGAGATCTGGCCAACTCTGCCATTCTCCACCAGTAATTTCACCAGCCAACTTTCAGTTTTAAACAAGACACCTACACCGACTTGATATCGTCAGTTCCCAATCAGAGAGAAGTTTCACATCAACTGCCGTAGAGTGAAGGTTGCTTACCAAACTCGTCGCAGATGCTGTCGTTCTCCAGCAGTGTGGGGTGCTCAAATGTGTCCCTGCAGTAGAGAATCTGAGTGTTGCTTGTGAGCGTAGCAATACCCCCCAGAGCTAGCACCACCTGGTCCGTCAGGAACGAAGCAGGCCGCTCGCGGAGCCGTGCGATGATGGAGCGGTAGCGACAGTACTGTGGATAGCTTAGCACCAGGACCCTCTTATCCTCACCATCATCACCTGCACACACACAGAGAAAGAAAGATCATCAGGAATGTACTTTCTGTTGCTGAGTAGGCCAGCGTACCAAAGAAACATTCTACAGCGCCACGTGTTCAAGGGTCGAGTGAGACTTCTGTGTTGCTTCTCAGAACCTGGGTGTGAATTAACTGCAAACTGCTCAGTCAGCTTGCACAGTGCAAAAAGGTGACTCTACGGTATATATCTTAACTAGGCTGGCGGTGTTTCAGAAACCGGAGGAGGAAGAACCTGAATTCATCTAGCCTATCTAACAAGATAGTGATGGGTGAAGGTCCGCTTGGGTTGAAACACAGACATGTGAGATATCACATTTTCACAACTCAAACCGCTGTTTTAACACGACAGCTGTCTTTTAGGATTGGCAATAAAAAAAGAAGACTGCTGGCAGGAAGCCACATCATTCAGTCCTGCACAATCAGGACTTGCTCGAGGCAAGACAGCTCTTGCATAGCTCCTTCTTCCATCACCAGATCCGTCAATTGTGTCAAAAACATAAACATAAAGGGGAAAAAAAAAACACACACACACACACACAAATCATACCCCTGGTAAAACCTAAACCCCAGACTATGGGCTCTTATAATATGGCACTAAAAACTCAGATGCTTGCAGCTTTCTGTAGACTGGCATACTTCAGCCATGTCAGCAGCTTAGGAGGAGCTGCCAAGTCGCTGTAAAACATAATCCACTGGACACAGACGAAAGAGAGTTTACATCTGTCGCCATCGTCAAAAGATGCATTTTCCTGGAAGTATTTGAAATCCTGAGAAACAGCCAGGTGCATGGAGGACGGATGTTTTCAGGGTGATGAGTTCATTAGCAAGGAGCTTTTTCCGGAAAAAAAAACAACAATCTTTATGGTTTTTCATATTATCTTTAGAGAGAAGTTCATCAACGACAGGCTTTTGTGCTTCAGCCCCTGGCTAGAGGAACTCGGGTAACTCTAAATAAACTCGAGAGGCTCTGGACAGAAAAAGCAACATGATGCTCTTTGATTTACCCCGTTTATCTTTTTATAGGACCTTTATTGCATGTCTTAGAGCCACTTAAGGCAGATTCAGAGATGCAGAGCACATATTCTCTTCCTCTGAGTGGTGAGTGGAACTGGCCCATTCGCTTAGCCCTGTATATAGCATAGCGGCTTCCGCGTCGTTGAAACTATCCCTTTGTCCCATGCGCAGACCTCAACGCGTCGATAGAAAAAGAATCAATTTACTTTTTTTCACGTTTTCCTTTTTTAAGTGTGGACTATACACGTTTTCTTTTATATGTACGCAAAACCAATGTGACGCGTGCCTTACGGTGATTTACAGGGCCGCTGAAAAGTCTCATCTCATCTCATTATCTCTAGCCGCTTTATCCTGTTCTACAGGGTCGCAGGCAAGCTGGAGCCTATCCCAGCTGACTACGGGCGAAAGGCGGGGTACACCCTGGACAAGTCGCCAGGTCATCACAGGGCTGACACATAGACACAGACAACCATTCACACTCACATTCACACCTACGGTCAATTTAGAGTCACCAGTTAACCTAACCTGCATGTCTTTGGACTGTGGGGGAAACCGGAGCACCCGGAGGAAACCCACGCGGACACGGGGAGAACATGCAAACTCCGCACAGAAAGGCCCTCGCCGGCCACGGGGCTCGAACCCGGACCTTCTTGCTGTGAGGCGACAGCGCTAACCACTACACCACCGTGCCGCCCCCCCGCTGAAAAGTTTTTTTCTTTAATTTGAAATGCATATAATGACAAGCAGTCATGACGACAGCAGAAAGTTTAAGAAAGACTGCAGTTCTGCGCAAAATAGAAGCTATATTTTAAAAATTTTGTTTCCATTGAGTGATGTTATGTGAATAAGCCTGGGTTTTCTCCTCTCGCGGTAGCTCTTAAGGCCTCTGCATGCTCTTGCGACAAGGCTTTCGCAGACAGCTTTTCGCAGACAGTTGTAATTTATCGTTGAGCGGGGAGTAATAGGCGTGTGCGATGTTATTCACCGCTACAACACAAGGGGGCGCGAAGTCGCGAAATCGCTAGGAGTAGTTGGTGGGTGTGGTTAGTGGAGTGTTTATCCTCCGGTTACTTATAATGACTAGAACTGGAGTCGTATAGATGTACAACTTCCTCACTTCCTCGATCAACCGCTCTTCGTGCTGCTCCATCTTCGCTCGTGTTTTTAAAAATGGCGGTCGTGAAAACAAACCAAACCGGGAAAGTAGGGAAGCGGAAGTGCGTGTACAGCAGATGTAGAGTGGACCAATCAGAGCCCTCTTGTCTGCAACGCTGTCTACGAGGCTTCTGCGGTGGTCACAATTTTTGGGAGGTGCACGCAGAGCGTCTGCGAAGGTGGAGGGGCTACGCAGACGCTATCTGCGGCGCCGTCTGCGAGGACTGGGTTGTCAGCATAAATTGGCCTTTACACAGCACTCGTTTTTCACAAAGGCAGCATTTTCATTTGCTCTTCATGTGGCTTAAAAGCGGGAAAAAAAAAAGTGTTTCCCAGGGTTCTCCAGAAGATCTGAAATACCCGGCTTAAAAAAGTAGTAGGCCGCTCTGGAATGTGCAGTGCTGAAAGCGCACTAATTCTAGGGGGGTCTTGGGGCATGCCTCCCCAGAAAAATGTGAAATTTACATGCCTTCTGGTACATTCTCAGCGAATAAATTATTAACCATTTCCCTGTAAAATACTTGCAAAATATGGAAGAAATTTCCCTTCGGATGCGTGTGGGGTTGGCTTTCGCAGTTACCCTCTGTAGTACGCTGCCTGGCTCTGTAACATAACTACATGGTGTAACATCACTAGATACGCTACGGTGCGGTCACGTGGTCCGGCTCAGCCAATCGGAGCGCGAGAATCGATTAACAAATATGGCATTGCTTCCGGTCATGCCGGAATCCGAATCAAAGACCATTTCATGGTGGGGTAGTGGTTAGCGCTCTTGCCTCACAGCAAGAAGGTTCCGGGTTCGAGCCCAGCAGCCGACGGGGGCCTTTCTGTGTGGAGTTTGCATGTTCTTCCTGTGTCTGTGTGGGTTTCCTCCGCAGTTCAAAGACATGCGGTTAGGTTAACATGGGGCAGCCGTGGGCTGAAGTCCCCTTGAGCGAGGCGCCTATCCCCTAACTGCTCCCCGGGTGGTGTTAGCATAGCTGCCCACTGCTCTGGGTGTGTGTGCGTGTGTTCACCGCTTCAGATGGGTTAAATGCAGAGGACAAATTTCACTGTGCTTGAGTGTGTGTGTGTGTGTGACAAATAAAGGCTTCTTCTTCTTTTTCTAAATTGGATTTGCAGCAAATTATGGGCAACGGAGACGATATAAATCGCTTGAACATTGAAAGGCAAGTTTTTATTCTTTTCTGGGATTGAGTAGCCGGCGCAGGCCGTCTTTGTAGGCGGAGAAAACCGCTGGTCGCCGGCGCTTGTAGACATTTCTGGTTTCCCGTTCAATTTTGTGAAATACTGCTTTATCGAATCGCCTGAAAAACCACCTCATGTGAGCGTGAAAAATATTCTGCGATATTTGGGAGGGTTTTTTTTCCGAAATTCACAGTTCTGTTGCTCGTTTTTTTTTTTTTTTTTTTAGTTTGCGATTTCAAATTGCGCATGAAGCAGGATAATGGAAACACAGCTCGTGAGTTTAACAGCGCTGCACATTTTAGGCTACGGTTACACGACAGCTCGCGATGCTTTATGATGGGTTATCGATGAAAATGAGGAGTGTGGTGGCGATGCTTCCCAGAACTTCAGGAAGTATTCCCAAACCTATCTGCGAGTATTTGGCATTTAGCTTGCCGAACAAAACATCGCCAAATGTATGCATTGAGATTTTTTGCGATGTTTTTTCGCTCGTGAACCGGCAAGCGGCCTCGTGGTTAGCGTGTCCGCCTCTCGATCGGGAGATCGCGAGTTCGACTCATGGTCGGGTCGTACCAAAGACCATCATTAAAAAAATGGTACCTACTGCCGTCTGGCAAGGCACGCTGCAATATAGATGTGAGTGGGGAGTCAAACTCTCGAGAGGACCCGCCCCCCACTGTAACCCTAGCTATGTAATAGGCGAGAGGCCGAGGGCTACGGAAATGGAAATCGGCGCCGCCTAATGCGCCACATGGCGTGGGAAGGACTTTGGCTTTGGCCACTCGTGAGATGGAGACGCAGCAAAAAAACAACTCGCGAAGCTTGGAGAACATTCGCCGTGCATCGCACGATTAGTGGTGATGCGAACAATTTTTCATCGCCAAGTATTCGCAAATTAACCCCATCGCGTGCTGTAGTGTGATCTTAGAGTTTTGATGGGCAGGAATATTTCTGACGCGTCATCTCGTGGATGTTGCTTTTAATCTCGCAGATATGCATAAAGTACGCAGGCGAGTATATTAACAATGCCTGGTTGTTCACACTCGTGTGTCAAGTATGAACCAGGCCATACTCTGCTTTCTATTTGGTCTCAGAGTCCTGTGTTAATCGTCTGGCAGGCTGCATATATTTTCCTGATTAGATTTTGCCTGGGGCCAGAGAGGATGGTGGGGGAAAAGAGAAAGCAAAAAGCAGACAGTCATTTCAGTCATAAAATCAAACCTTTCCGAAAGAAAGCTGTTCTTATCTCTTTGGTATTTAATTGGGAAGGACTGCACTATCATTAGACAGCACTGGAAATTGCATTATACAATTTTCCTTTAATAGCCTTGACAAGAGGCCCTTGTTACAAGGGGAGCAGACGGCGCTTGATTGGTCGCAAGAATCAACCCTTCGGATCTGTCTAAGCCTCGCACGTCTTATCGTATCCCTGGAAAGGGGCTCTGTTTCTTTAAATATGGCAATGTTCTCCTCGTTTACAGCACAAGTGCTCCAGAAAATGTCAAATGGCCCTCTGTGGGAATATATTTACATAACACCTCTCTACTCGGCGCCCCTGCCAAAGAGGGCCAATTAAACATAAAAACGCAGGATGTATGTGGTAAAGCATGTCTGAATGCTAATAATCATTAGTTACTTAATCTTATAACATTTTCAAAGCGGGGGTGGGGCCTGAGGGTCTGTGACTTGAGTCACAAAAAGGATTGTGAAAATGTTCAGTTGAAAGGGAGCGTTTGTTTTTGTAGGTTGTTAAGGAAGTGGAAAATATATGACTTGTGTGGTTCGCACGGTCGCCTCACAGCAAGAAGGTTCTGGGTTCGAACTCAGCGGCCGGCGAGGGCCTTTGGCCAAGTTTACATTAGACCGTATCTGTCTCGTTTTCTTCGCGGATGCACTGTCCGTTTACATTAAACCGCTTGGAAACGCCGGGAAACGGGAATCCGCCAGGGTCCACGTATTCAATCCAGATCGTGTCAGCTCCGGTGCTGTGTAAACATTGAGAATACGCGGATACGCTGTGCTGAGCTCTAGCTGGCGTCGTCATTGGACAACGTCACTGTGACATCCACCTTCCTGATTCGCTGGCGTTGGTCATGTGACGCGACTGCTGAAAAACGGCGCAGACTTCCGCCTTGTATCACCTTTCATTAAAGAGTATAAAAGTATGAAAATACTGCAAATACTGATGCAAATACTGCCCATTGTGTAGTTATGATTGTCTTTAGGCTTGCCATCCTTCCACTTGCAAGTGGTAAGTGATCTGCGCTGGGATCACACACACAGCGGCTCAGTCCCGAATCACTGCTCGTGCACTTCACTCGCATGCTCTGTGAGCTGCGCAGGGCCGGAGTGCGCACCCTCCAGAGGGCACTCGCTGTTCAGGGCGGAGTGATTTGGAGCGCAGGATGCCTGCGGAGCCGAGCGTATCCGTGTATTGGTGTTGCTGTGTGCACGCGAATCGTGTATTGGTGTTGCTGTGTGCACACTAATCGTTTTAAAAACGTTAATCTGATGATCCGCTGATACGGTCTAATGTAAACTTGGCCTTTCTGTGCGGAGTTTGCATGTTCTCCCCGTGTCTGCGTGGGTTTCCTCCGGGTGCTCCGGTTTCCCCCACAGTCCAAAGACATGCAGGTTAGGTTAATATGGGACGGCCTTGGGCTGAGGTGCCCTTGAGCGAGGCATCGAACTCCCGACTGCTCCCCGGGTGCTGTTAGCATGGCTGCCCACTGCTCTGGGTATGTGTGTGTGCTCATTGCTCACGTGTGTGTTCACTGCTTCAGATGGGTTAAATGCAGAGAGGAAATTTCACAAGTGTGTGATGAATAAAGCTAGCTGGCCCCAGATTGGCAGTACTGCTGTCTATATGTTTTTCTGGTTTGGTGTGTCATGGCATACTGCCTGATTCCATGATGTCAGTAATTCTTGTTCCAGTTATTAAAGACAAGGCTGGTAAGGTTGGTAGTATTGATAACTACAGACCCATAGCCCTTGCCAGCATTATCTCTAAAGTTCTTGAAAGTCTAATTCTTGAAAGAGTAAGTAACTACATAACTACCACTGACAATCAGTTTGGCTTCAAGCCTAAGCATAGCACTGACCAATGTATCTATGCACTGAAAGAGGTTGTAGAGGCATATAGGAGACAGGGTTCTACTGTCCTTGTAGGTTTTATTGATGCTTCGAGAGCTTTTGATCGTGTCAATCATTTTAAATTGTTTAATAAACTCAAGCAAGGCGGCACGGTGGTGTAGTGGTTAGCGCCGTCGCCTCACAGCAAGAAGGTCCTGGGTTCGAGCCCTGGGGCCGGCGAGGGCCTTTCTGTGTGGATGTTCTCCCCGTGTCCGCGTGGGTTTCCTCCGGGTGCTCCGGTTTCCCCCACAGTCCAAAGACATGCAGGTTAGGTTAACTGGTGACTCTAAATTGACCGTAGGTGTGAATGTGAGTGTGAATGGTTGTCTGTGTCTATGTGTCAGCCCTGTGATGACCTGGTGACTTGTCCAGGGTGTACCCCGCCTTTCGCCCGTAGTCAGCTGGGATAGGCTCCAGCTTGCCTGCGACCCTGTAGAAGGATAAAGCGGCTAGAGATAATGAGATGAGATGAGATGAGATGAGATGAAACTCAAGCAAAGGGGAGTCCCCAGTAGTCTGGTACGAATTTTAGCTTATTGGTATTCTAAACAAAGTGTGCAGGTTAAATGGGGGAGCATCCTATCTACACCTTTTAATGTCAGTAACGGGGTACAGCAGGGGGGAATTTTATCTCCAGCCTTATTCAATGCTTATATGGATGACCTGTCTAGGCAGTTGGGGGTATGCCAAACAGGTTGTATGGTTGGTGACGCGTTGATTAATCACTTCTTATATGCAGATGACCTTACCATTCTATCCCCAAGTAGCAGTGGGTTCCAACAGCTCCTCAATATCTGTTCTGATTATGGCGTAGAGTTTGACATTAAATATAATGCTACAGTAAGAAGAGTGTGGTAATGTTTTGTAGGACCAAGGATGATTTCAAAATCAAGTTCCCTCCTTTTTATCTATCTGGAGAAGAGCTGGGAGTAGCTAATGTAACAAAATATCTGGGGCATATCCTAACTGATACGCTGGAGGATGATGCCGACATTAGCAGACAGAGGAGAGTGTTATATGTCCAAGCTAACACGCTGGCTAGAAAATTCCATCACTGCACTACAGATGTTAAAGTCAACTTGTTTCGAACGTACTGCTCCCCTCTTTACACAGCTCCACTCTGGGTTAGATACAAGAAAGAGCGCTTGCTTAAGCTGAAAGTAGCTTACAATGACTGTCTTAGGATTCTTTTGAAGAAACCAAGAAGTACTAGAGCAAGTGGGTTGTTCTGCAAACTAGGTCTAACTGCATTCATGGCACTGGTGAGAAATCTCACCTTTAAGTTTATGAGCAGGCTGGACCGCTCTACAAATCAACTTATTGCACAATTAGTAGATCCAAGTCGTAGTTCTGTTAGGTACATGTCTGTGATTTGGGAACACTGGTATGAGTGCCTTTATTAGCTTTTTTATGTATACGAATGTGTGGTGTATTGTTTTACTGATGTATGTACAGTGGCGCTTGAAAGTTTGTGAACCCTTTAAAATTTTCTATATTTCTGTATAAACATGACCTAAAACAACATCAGATTTTCACACAAGTCCTAAAAGTAGATAAAGAGAACCCAGTTAAACACATGAGACAAAAATATTATACTTGGTCATTTATTTATTGAGGAAAATGATCCAATATTACATATCTGTGAGTGGCAAAAGTATGTGAACCTTTGCTTTCAGTATCTGGTGTGACCCCCTTGTACAGCAATAACTGCAACTAAACGTTTGCGGTAACTGTTGATCAGTCCTGCACACCGGCTTGGAGGAATTTTAGCTCGTTCCTCCGTACAGAACAGCTTCAACTCTGGGATGTTGGTGGGTTTCCTCACATGAACTGCTCGCTTCAGGTCCTTCCACAACATTTCCATTGGATTAAGGTCAGGACTTTGACTTGGCCATTCCAAAACATTAACTTTATTCTTCTTTAACCATACTTTGGTAGAACGACTTGTGTGCTTAGGGTAGTTGTCATGCTGCATGACCCACCTTCTCTTGAGATTCAGTTCATGGACAGATGTCCTGACATTTTCCTTTAGAATTCACTGGTGTATTTCAGAATTCATTGTTCCATCAATGATGGCAAGCCGTCCTGGCCCAGGTGCAGTAAATCAGGCCCAAACCATGATACTACCACCACCATGTTTCACAGATGGGATAAGGTTCTTATGCTGGAATGCAGTGTTTTCCTTTCTCCAAAAATAATGCTTCTCATTTAAACCAAAAAGTTCTATTTTGGTCTCATCCATCCACAAAGCATTTTTTCAATAGCCTTTTGGCTTGTCCACATGATCTTTAGCAAACTGCAGATGAGCAGCAATGTTCTTTTTGGAGAGCAGTGGCTTTCTCCTTGCAACCCTGCCATGCACACCATTGTTGTTCAGTGTTCTCCTGATGGTGGACTCATGAACATTAACATTGGCCAATGTGAAAGAGGCCTTCAGTTGCTTAGAAGTTACCCTGGGGTCCTTTGTGACCTCACCGACTATTACACGCCTTGCTCTTGGAGTGATCTTTGTTGGTCGACCACTCCTGGGGAGGGTAACAATGGTCTTGAATTTCCTCCATTTGTACACAATCTGTCTGACTGTGGATTGGTGGAGTCCAAACTCTTTAGAGATGGTTTTGTAACCTTTTCCAGCCTGATGAGCATCAACAACGCTTTTTCTGAGGTCCTCAGAAATCTCCTTTGTTCGTGCCATGATACACTTCCACAAACATGTGTTGTGAAGATCAGACTTTGATAGATCCCTGTTCTTTAAATAAAACAGGGTGCCCACTCACACCTGATTGTCATCCCATTGACTGAAAACACCTGACCCTAATTTCACCTTCAAATTAACTGCTAATCCTAGAGGTTCACATACTTTTGCCACTCACAGATATGTAATATTGGATCATTTTCCTCAATAAATAAATGACCAAGTATAATATTTTTGTCTCATTTGTTTAACTGGGTTCTCTTTATCTACTTTTAGGACTTGTGTGAATATCTGATAATGTTTTAGGTCATATTTATGCAGAAATATAGAAAATTCTAAAGGGTTCACAAACTTTCAAGCACCACTGTATTGTAATGTATTCTTTGTGGGCCTCGAGCCTGTAATAAAGTTTAATAAAGTTTAATAATAAAGTTGTGCTTTCTTTCTTTCTTTCTTTCTTTTCCCAATGGGACAGAATGTCAAGTTATAAAATTGTCGTAAAAAAGGAAAACAGCCAAGGGCAGTGAAAGCACAAAAAGTCACGCCACTTTTTCTTTTTCAGAAAGCTATAAAACCAAATATTAGTGCGTATTATATTCTAATTATAATGTTTGGCTCATGGAAGACAACATGACCTAGATAAACACCTGATAATGGCTGTGTACAGCTGGCTGTGGTACCTGCCCGAGCTTGTTATGGAGCTTTACAGAGCCGCATCTCCAAATCGCCTGTCAGCTTGTTAACTCGCTCTCAAAATGTGTCTGCTCGAGCGTTCTTTCTTCCCGCAAATACAAATAAAGATCCTTTGATTCGTTTCTGTAAAACCCGAGCGCTTGCTAAGACATTGCTCAATATCAGAGCTGCCATCTTCCCTCACGAACCTGGATGCAGTGACTAAGCTATAAGAAAGACAACCCGCGGTTTGTGTGCGAGCCACTTATCGTGCGTGGTGGATTGCCAGCAAGTGAAAAAGAGGCGTCATCTCCGCGTGCTGCATTCCAGGACTGTCCTGTCCTGATCGCTAACCGTACTCTCGCGCTTTCTCGCCGCCGACCGAATCGGGCTGGACAGACAAGCTGTCTGTCTCTTTGAAAAGCACAGGTCAAAATATTAATTTGAACACTGAGATTGGAGGGCGAGAGAGACAGAAATGGAGAGATAGAGTCGAAGTCTGTGAATATTCTTGGCAGAAGCTGCTTATTATATGTCCTCATTACTGCAGCCTATTAAAGCAGACGAGCATTGATGCTAAGGTTATTGGCATGCATTATTATTGATACTAGCGCGCTGCACGCTGAGAATCACGGCAGTGGAAAGGGGGGGTAGGAGAGAGAAAAAAAGTGTCATCTCCACGGCAACAGTTTTAATGAAATATTTCTCGTCAATAACGGCTAACACAATTACACTTCGGTCATAAACCCATGAATCAAAGTGATGTGTTTGTGTGCTGTATCTCAAATGTCTGTGTGTACGAGTGTGTGTTGTTACATCAGTATTACATTGCTGTAAGGCAGGATAAGGGAAAAATAAATACATTTTTTTTTAAAAAACACCTTTTTTTTCCCTTTGGCAAACAAAGTAGTAGCACAAGATTTCAGATGTTCTGATGTTACCGTGTAAGTAAGTCATTTCCTATTATTATGAATCACATAGACTAACCTGAAGCACGTAACATCAGACTAATCGATTTGCAAAGTTCTGAGGCATCAGCAGGACGTAACCGCTTTTACGTATCATTGGCTGAAATGCTAAAAAGCATGCTCGAAGCCGAGCTCATCTGTGCACTGAATGAAACGACACAATAGCGGCCTAGAAATAGCTTTAGACGTGAACTAGGACGAGTATATTTATACTGAACAAATATAGTAATGCAATGCTGTGCAGCACTATTATTAATGTACTGGTTGATGTTTTAGCTTTGCAGACTGTTCAGATGCCCTGCTGCTGCTGCTGCTGCTTGTGAATCGTCCTCTGTGTGTGCAACCTGCATAAAAAGCTAGGACGCAGCGAGCAGCAGGACATCAGCCTCTCAAGCTGTCCGTCTTTATTTCCTCGGTATGAAGTGGGCAGTAAATCATGAGAGCGGAATATATGCAGATAACCGATCTCCTGCCACTGTCTCTCGATATATGTTATTTCCTAGCTGGAAGGTCCGTATCGTGAAATACCGTGACCGAGGTCTTGAAAGTACTGAGCGAGGCCCTCTGGGCCGAGGTCAGTATTCAAGGCCGAGGTCACGGCATTTCACCATATGGCCCGACCTTAAGCTGGTAAATAATATATTTATTTTTTTCTTTACCAAATTCTAGCAGAAAACAAGAGCGCCCGAAAGGGAAAACCGAGCCAAGCCGCCATTTTGAATCCTCATTCACGGCTGTAATGCAAATTGCTTCCTCCTCGGTATACAAGTGCACTTCCATGGCAGGAAAAAACTACATTTTGCCGCCTATGTAGTCCCCTATTTATACAAAATTGAGTCATTCAGGATTCAGCCATGTTTTTGCTCGGCGTGAGCAAGTTACAGGTTTTTAGCTTTCTCCTGAAATGTTTTCTTTTATTAATTCTTCTTCCTCAGGGTAGTAAAACTCGCTTTCGCTGTGAACACTGTCGTTATCGCTATCCATGCTGTAAAATTAATGCTGTTCTCCTGAGAAATGCTGGCAAAAATGTATAAGATTTTTGATAAAAATCTTATAAATAAATCTTATAAAAAAGATAAACGTTGACAAAAATTGCTACTATGTTTGTTGTTGTTGTGAACGAGCGAGTCGATACGGACCCGCTCGCCAGCCAATCAGAGCGCAGGATTTGGACCGCGAAAAAAATTATTAAATATATCAAGCTTTTCATATTTAAATGTCTCTAACTCGCCTTCCAGTGGCTTGTTCTCTCCTGAGGACACGGCTGGCCTATTTCGAGCGCCGTGCCTGTCTTTCTCTCTCCTATTTACACCAAACTTGGAGGAAACTTTCAATTGAAAGCGGGTGCCTGGAAAAAAACATCCATGGTGAGTTTGTGCCTGAGGTTGATTACTGAGAAACGCTCTCGCCTGCTTGTTAATTTTGTTTGATTGTGTTTCATGTGCCAAGAGCAACAATGGAAGATCTAAGCGTAATAGATCGCTGGTTGCGTGTGGGCGGAGTCGATCCCAATGCTTCCTGCACATCTATCCATAATATAGCTGTTTATTCACGCCATTGGAGCAGCAGTTGGAGAAGGATTTCGGGAGTCGTTTGTGATCGGAAAGTCCCAGCAAAAGTGAAAGGTAAGATGTATAAGACGGTAGTGAGACCAGCTGTGATGTATGGATTGGAGACCGTACCCTTAACGAAGAGACAGGAGGCAAAGTTGGAGGTAGCGGAGTTGAGGTTTGCGATGGGAGGTTGGACAGGATAAGGAACGAGCACATCAGAGGGACAGCACATGTCGAGAGCTTGGGAATTAAGCTAAGAGAGATGAGACTGAGATGGTACGGGCACATCCTGAGAAGAGATGCAGAGCATGTTGGAAGGAGAATGTTGAGGATGGAGCTGCCAGCACATGAAAACGAGGAAGGCCAAAGAGGAGAGAGGACTTGAAAGTGGCAGGTGTGGTAGGGAAGGATGTGGAAGACAGAGAGCGATGAAGACGGAAGAGCCGCTGTGGCGACCCCTAATTGGGAGCAACCAAAAGAAGAAGAAGATTCACGCCGTCCAGTTCAGACTTACTTACGCTGCCTCCGAGTCGAGCAGTTCTCGAATATTCCCCTCCTCCAATCCCAATCTCCAAAACACTTTTTTTCCCCCCCTTAGGATTTTTGCTCCATGTGAGCCCCATATGAGCCCAAGGCTTTCTGTATTGCTCCGGATGAACAAGCCAAAGAGCCAGGTTTCCGAAAGCAATCCCAACACCTGTGCTGCAGATGACTCATTTGCAAACGCTGAACAGCAATAGGTTGCGGATGGAACGTATTTGGAACATCAAATTATTCCGGCGACTTAAAACCAGCATTTTATAATCCTAATTAGCATCTCTGTTTGTGTAAATCATTAACGGTCAAGTAGAAAGCGACAGATACTAAATTGGTAATGAAATCTGTGGGTTTCTGTTCCCAAGACAGTAAGCGGAGAAGTAGATGGTTCGAATTAGAGAGCTGATGGTACACAGTGAGAAGGAAAGCTGGAACAGTGAGTGATACACTTAACCTAATGCTATACTGGTATTCTCAGGTGAGCATAACACAACATGGCCTACATATGAAAGAAAAATCAAGTCTGTTTAAAATACCCTTCTTCGCCAAATCAGCTGAACACTGGTACTGCGGTGTAATACGCAAAGCCGCAAAGGATTTTTTTCCCCCATATCCCACTGAAATTATATTATAGCAATCTGTCAACATTACAGATTTGACCTCAGACATAAAATGTTGAGAGAAACCCAAAAAAAAAAAAGGGCCTGTGTGTTGAGTACAGGATATTACATCATGGCTGTAATTATCCCAATCACACAGTCAAGGAGCATATGGGTGAAGCGCCATAACAGATTAATAACAGATGGATCTGTTTTTTCGGAGCTCGAGTGGGAGAAGTTAAGTTTATTCAAATGTTTCATGGAAATGAACTGCCTCGGGTAATCCTGTCATCCAAGCGACAGTAAGTCTATCTGTAATCGCAATAACTCAGGGCAGTCTTATTTTATATCAGTGAACTTCAGGGGATTTTTGTTTGTGTGTGTGCGTGTACGCGTGCGTACACGGGTACTTTACTCTGTATTAAGCGTTCAGCTCAATTACTGGCTTAAACTTCTGTCCTTCAAAATGACGCTGGAGTTTTGAGTTTTATCAGTAAAGTCATGCGTAATAATTGTTTCTTTTTTCACTCAATCCTTGTAAAGATTCCTGCTGCTCTCTACATTACTAATACAGAATTAAATCAATTATCTAGCGAGTAAAAGCTCCAGCGTGCTGCCCATTGCCATGCTTGGTTACCAGGAAACCTAATTAATTAGGCAAAAAAAAAAAAGGCAGCTAACATAATGTAATAACAGACTGCGAGCTAGTTAATGAAGTGCATTATCGCAAACAGCAATGCGAATATAAATTTATGCGCAGGGAATGACTCATATCAACAGTAAGAGCATGTGACGGCAAATCAACGTGGCTGCTCACAGATCAACGGTAGACAAAGTAGCACTTCTGCATGATACACTTAGTTGATATACGGTATATATATATATTCTATCCACATTCACTGGATATGAGCAATCGCGCGCTCTGATTGGCTACTCTACTACTAGGCTATCAGCTCATATACCGTGAGAAGAGAAAAACAAAATGGCGGCGTGTGTTGCTGAACCAACCGAGGACGGAAAAAAACAACAACTCTACTCGAAAACAAAACCCCAAAAATATCAAGTATTTAAAAGAAACAGAAATAGCGAAAAGAATATACGTTTTTTCCAATATCGCCTGTTCCACTCTCCAGCCCAGTCGGTGGCAGTAATGCACCTTTAAGTCGGTTTGCCAACTACAAAAAAA
Organism: Neoarius graeffei; assembly: GCF_027579695.1. Classification (NCBI taxonomy): domain Eukaryota; kingdom Metazoa; phylum Chordata; class Actinopteri; order Siluriformes; family Ariidae; genus Neoarius; species Neoarius graeffei. The sequence continues at coordinate 37,241,510 of NC_083582.1, read as the reverse complement.
AAAAACTAAAGGAGAAGAAGAACACTCCCCCCCCCCCAAAAAAAAAACACACCAAAAAAGCAACAAAATATGGAATAAAAGTATTAGAATGGGAAGAACGTACCATTTTTATTTTTCAAGAATTATTATTATCGCATTCTTCACAAATTGCTCCTGTCATTTCGCCGGTTTGTTTACATTCTTAGCAGAAATTATTTTGTCAGATGTTTTGTATAAAGTTTTTATTTATCGAATTTGCAAACAATAAAAATAAAAATGCTCCGTTTCTCAAAATCCAGTGAATGTGGATAGAATAAATCAGTTATTCCACTCAATCTCGTCATACATGGCTCGGTGCTACGTGTCTCGTCGGCTATCCGCTCATGTACAACTCGATTTCGTGGAATAACTGTTTTATATTTATATATATATTTTATATATATATATATATATATATATATATATATATATATATATATATATATATATGAGTGATTCCACGCTTATGGGTACTGAAATGGGGACATGAACTTATTTTTAAAAATTCACCTAAAACCATTTCTTTTTTTATCATCAGGTCACAAAACATGTAATCTTTAATGAATGATATGTTAAAAGATAACTTTAATTTTCTGAGATGTAATAAAAACATATTTATATGCCAAAGTCAGAACGTAACAGAAGTGTTGTGGACATATAGATTCTCAATTTTAACAATGTAGAATTACTTTTGGAAACATAGGAAGGTGATGTTTTAGCAAATATAATGAATAAACATGTGTAGTAGAATAAACATACACATTCTTTCAATAAGATTAACATGGTATATAGCTAGATTGTAATTAATTTGTAACAGACGCGAGACAGACAATCGTAACAGAAGTAATGTAACAGACATCATTTTGGAACTCATAGGCTTGACTTTGGCATATAAATATGTTTTTATTACATCTCAGAAAATTAAAGTTATCTTTTAACATATCATTCATTAAAGATTACATGTTTTGTGACCTGATGGTAAAAAAAGAAATGGTTTTAGGGGAATTTTTAAAAATAAGTTCATGTCCCCATTTCAGTACCCATAAGCGTGGAATCACTCATATATATATATATATATATATATATATATATATATATATATATATATATATATATATCGTATACTGCCATCAAAAGTTTGTACACCACTACTCATTCATAGGTTTTTCTGTACTGTGACTGTTTTCTACATTGTTGAACAATACTGAAGACATCACAACTACAAAATAACACATGGAACATGTATGGAATTATGTGGGAAACAAAAAAGTGTTAAAAAAAATCTGTTTGATATTTTAGATTGTTCAAAGTAGCCAGCGTTTACCTTGATGACGCTTTGCATACTACTGGCATTATCTTAACCAGCTTCATGAGGTCGTCACCTGGAATGCTTTTCCATTAACGGGTGTGCCTCGTCAAAAGGTAAAGGTGCTGACTGCAAAGTCATCTGAAATGTTCTAATTTTTGTTATTGTGCATGGCATTTTCCTAATTCTTGCAAGAACAATATCATGTGCACGAGATGCGATCATTTTGATATCCTGAGAGTCGCTTTTCTCCGTTTTGGGACTGTTTTCCTCCTTCTTGAGGTAAACAGTACGGCCCTACGGAAACCGCCGAACGCGAGGAGCTTTAACTAATTAGCATAACCACGGAACTGCGTCACACCAAGATGGCGACGTGCGGAAAACATCGTGACTCTGCATCGACCTCGGAGAGTTTTGAGTTGCAGGGATGTAATTTGTGGTTGACATTCGCAAACAGATCCGTGAAACAAAAGATGAATATATCTGTTCTCTGTTACTGCTTTTGTGTTATTGTTTCTTTCTGTGCAAGATCAAAACATTAGGTGCATAATAACTCCATACTCACTACCGTAGAGTTGAGCTCATGCATTCTAAAGCTAAGGTGGGGTTTACATTAGACCGTATCAGCGGATCATCAGATTAACGTTTTTAAAACGATTCGCGTGCACACAGCAACGCCAATACACGATTCGCGTGCACACAGCAACGCCAATACACGGATACGCTCGGCTCCGCAGGCATCCTGCGCTCCAAATCACTCCGCCCTGAACAGCGAGTGCCCTCTGGAGGGTGCGCACTCCGGCCCTGCGCAGCTCACAGAGCGCGCGAGTGAAGCGCACGAGCAGTGATTCGGGACTGAGCCGCTGAGTGTGTGATCCCAGTGCATATCACTTACCACTTGCAAGTGGAAGGATGGCAAGCCTAAAGACAATCATAACTACACAATGGGCAGTATTTGCATCAGTATTTGCAGTATTTTCATACTTTTATACTCTTTAATGAAAGGTGATACAAGGCGGAAGTCCGCGCCGTTTTTCAGCAGTCGCGTCACATGACCAACGCCAGCGAATCAGGAAGGTGGATGTCACAGTGACGTTGTCCAATGACGACGCCAGCTAGAGCTCAGCACAGCGTATCCGCGTATCTCAATGTTTACACAGCACCGGACCAGACACGATCTGGATTGAATACGTGGACCCTGGCGGATTCCCGTTTCCCGGCGTTTCCAGGCGGTTTAATGTAAACGGACAGTGCATCCGCGAAGAAAACGAGACAGATACGGTCTAATGTAAACTTGGCCTAAGATAGCTAAGCGCTAGCTAGAGTGATTTAGTTATCTGTCCAGAAAAATGACACGTCATCTAACCTTGCTCTGTCTTGCAGTTGCACTCGCTAGGCAGGATTTCTTTTTCTTTTCCGCCAGCTTTTAGTTGGAGGGAGAGCCGAGTCCGCCATGTTTGCCCACGCCGACTTGTTTTGGTTTAAAGTAGGTCAGACACCCCCCACGGTGGTCACGTGATACTGTTGTTCACTTGCTTCGGCAATCTTCGGAATCGTAAAATGTAGGACGGATTTTATCTCAGGGAAACATTTACACACAGGATACACGGTGCATCCAGCAGCGAAACATCGCAAAACTCCAACAGCAATAAAAATAGAACATTTTACCCAGAATTCAGCTTTGCAGTCAGAACCTTTAATTAGTGAACAAGTTTCTTGACTTCTTAATGTGTTTGAGATCAAACAGTAAATAATAATAATAATAATACAGTAAACAGCCCTATTTGAATAGCCCAACTGTAGTAATCCATATTATGTCAAGAACCGATTAACTAAGTAAAGAGAAACGACATCCGTCATCACTTTAAGACCTGAATGAAGTGGGTTTTAATTCATAAAAATAAAGAAAAACGTTGAATTAGAAGGTGTGTCCAAACTTTTGACTGATACTGTGGATCATATCGACGTATCATCCAGACATATTCACTTGTTAAATCTATACCGCTGCCTTTACTGTCCGCTGGCTAGAGGAGGTAAATAAACATCACTCATCGCAGATTTCTGCCAAAGACAAAGACGTGTTCTTTTCCTACTTTTGTATCTCAAAGTCACGGAAGTCGAAAGTCACATCGTTCCATATTGACACTTCTGAGTTCAATCGTGGGGCGGCAGGGTGGTGTAGTGGTTAGCGCTGTCACCTCACAGCAAGAAGGTCCGGGTTCGAGCCCCATGGCCGGCGAGGGCCTTTCTGTGCGGAGTTTGCATGTTCTCCCCGTGTCCGCGTGGGTTTCCTCCGGGTGCTCCGGTTTCCCCCACAGTCCAAAGACATGCAGGTTAGGTTAACTGGTGACTCTAAATTGACCGTAGGTGTGAATGTGAGTGTGAATGGTTGTCTGTGTCTATGTGTCAGCCCTGTGATGACCTGGCGACTTGTCCAGGGTGTACCCTGCCTTTCGCCCATAGTCAGCTGGGATAGGCTCCAGCTTGCCTGCGACCCTGTAGAACAAGATAAAGCGGCTACAGATAATGAGATGAGATGAGTTCAATCGTACACGGCTTATAAATTGTAGTGCTTTCTCTTCACTTCACGTATACAAGATATTACTCAGGTCTTGTCAGCATCTATATTGTATCTTGATATATTTATCTACAACCCCGATTCCAAAAAAGTTGGGACAAAGTACAAATTGTAAATAAAAACGGAATGCAATGATGTGGAAGTTTCAAAATTCCATATTTTTTTCAGAATAGAACATAGATGACATATCAAATATTTAAACTGAGAAAATGTATCATTTAAAGAGAAAAATTAGGTGATTTTAAATTTCATGACAACACATCTCAAAAAAGTTGGGACAAGGCCATGTTTACCACTGTGAGACATCCCCTTTTCTCTTTACAACAGTCTGTAAACGTCTGGGGACTGAGGAGACAAGTTGCTCAAGTTTAGGGATAGGAATGTTAACCCATTCTTGTCTAATGTAGGATTCGAGTTGCTCAACTGTCTTAGGTCTTTTTTGTCGTATCTTCCGTTTTATGATGCGCCAAATGTTTTCTATGGGTGAAAGATCTGGACTGCAGGCTGGCCAGTTCAGTACCCGGACCCTTCTTCTACGCAGCCATGATGCTGTAATTGATGCCGTATGTGGTTTGGCATTGTCATGTTGGAAAATGCAAGGTCTTCCCTGAAAGAGACGTCGTCTGGATGGGAGCATATGTTGCTCTAGAACCTGGATATACCTTTCAGCATTGATGGTGTCTTTCCAGATGTGTAAGCTGCCCATGCCACACGCACTAATGCAACCCCATACCATCAGAGATGCAGGCTTCTGAACAGAGCGCTGATAACAACTTGGGTCGTCCTTCTCCTCTTTAGTCCGAATGACACGGCGTCCCTGATTTCCATAAAGAACTTCAAATTTTGATTCGTCTGACCACAGAACAGTTTTCCACTTTGCCACAGTCCATTTTAAATGAGCCTTGGCCCAGAGAAGACGTCTGCGCTTCTGGATCATGTTTAGATACGGCTTCTTCTTTGAACTATAGAGTTTTAGCTGGCAACGGCAGATGGCACGATGAATTGTGTTCACAGATGATGTTCTCTGGAAATATTCCTGAGCCCATTTTGTGATTTCCAATACAGAAGCATGCCTGTATGTGATGCAGTGCCGTCTAAGGGCCCGAAGATCGCGGGCACCCAGTATGGTTTTGCGGCCTTGACCCTTACGCACAGAGATTCTTCCAGATTCTCTGAATCTTTTGATGATATTATGCACTGTAGATGATGATATGTTCAAACTCTTTGCAATTTTACACTGTCGAACTCCTTTCTGATATTGCTCCGCTATTTGTCGGCGCAGAATTAGGGGGATTGGTGATCCTCTTCCCATCTTTACTCCTGAGAGCCGCTGCCACTCCAAGATGCTCTTTTTATACCCAGTCATGTTAATGACCTATTGCCAATTGACCTAATGAGTTGCAATTTGGTCCTCCAGCTGTTCCTTTTTTGTACCTTTAACTTTTCCAGCCTCTTATTGCCCCGTCCCAACTTTTTTGAGATGTGTTGCTGTCATGAAATTTCAAATGAGCCAATATTTGGCATGAAATTTCAAAATATCTCACTTTCGACATTTGATATGTTGTCTATGTTCTATTGTGAATACAATATCAGTTTTTGAGATTTGTAAATTACTGCATTCCGTTTTTATTTACAATTTGTACTTTGTCCCAACTTTTTTGGAATCGGAGTTGTATGTGCTTTGCAGTGACGTTACAGGAAGCCAAATCGCACCTCTGAGGATTTGTGTAGTGCAGCAGCTGATGGGATTCATCAAAGGGAAGGAATCTTATGCTGCAGTTCCAGGATCCGTGAAGCGCGTTTTGTTTAAATACACATCCCAAATGGAAAACTTTTATTTCTGAAAGTGATTAGAGAGCAGAAGAATCGGGTCTTTCTCTGACTTTTGATGAGATGAAAAATAAAAATGATGCAATGATGAATGCTAACATACTGAACCCACTTATCCATGTGAAATTATGAATAAAATCTAATTGCCTAATAGTGGACACATAATCCTCTTGTTCCGGGGCCCGAGCTCCTGATTTCTCCATTCCTCAAATGTATCTTTCATGAAACACAATGAGCACATTTACTCTGGAGACTGTGAAGACCAGAGCTTTATATGATAAGACTCTAAGTGACTGGAGTTGGCATGGCTTTTTTTTTTTGGATTGTGCTGGAATTATATTAAGTATTTACACATAAACTGTGAGACGCTCATGAGACTCCTCACAATTTAGGTTCGACATTTTTCCAATCGCTAGTAAGATTACACAGATTAAAGTGTACCGGTACTGGTCATGTTTACAACATTAATCGTGATTTATGTATTACTTATAGACAAAAGATGCGCACATTCTGTCAAAAAAACACCGTAAAAGCACTATTGTGGACAATTTTATTCTGTGAATTACCCGCAGAGGCAGAACCACGTGGAGCAGCCATTGCCGGCCGGAAGTGGCGTACAGTCGTTGATTCCGGGTTATCGGGTGCGAGTAAACAAGCAGTGTCCTGTGGGTCGAGGTTCCCAGTTCCCAGTCAACTAACTTCAGAACATGTTGAATAAATATAGATCTAATACTGGTAATAGATCTTTATTTGATGGCACATATCTATTATTTCATGGCATTATGTGCAAGTAGATTTGGTTGTACTTTGGGGTCGAGAGCTTCGCCGGCGAAGCTCGACAGGTTTAGAATGAGTAGGTCATGTATTGAGATAAATATCTTCACGAGGTTTTTTAATCATACAAGCATGATAAGCATATTGACAGAAACTTTATACTTTACACTTTCCTATGTGCCCACTGCCAAATAATATTATAGTTTTTAAATTACCTAAATTAGATGAAACATAAAACTTGTCACCTTACTCGGTCACACCGGAGTCGGCGTGCTGAGCACGCACTTACACATTCATAAAAGATTATTCACATGGTAACGGCATGATAATCACTTGCACTCTTTCGGTTTTGACTGGTTTCTTTTTCGCGGTGAGAATGCCCACCATAAACAGGATAAAATCTGTCTGACATAGTTTGGGCTATTTGGAGATAAAACTTGTTGTGAGATGGCGCGCGGATTTTATGCACTTCGGATGATTCAGGACAGTGATTCAATTCATTTTATGATTCATTTTATGATTCAGGACAGCGATTCAATTCATGATTCAGTTCATGATTCAGGACAGTGATTCAATTCATGATTCATTTTATGATTCAGGACAGTGATTCAATTTCAGGACAATGAATCAGTTCATGATTCAGTTCATGATTCAGGACAACAATTCAATTCATGATTCATTTTATGATTTGGGGCAGTGATTCAATTTCAGGACAGCGATTCAATTCATGATTCATTTTATGATTCAGGACAGTGATTCAATTTCAGGACAGCGAATCAATTCATGATTCAGGACAGCAATTCAATTTCAGGACAGCGAATCAAGTCATGATTCAGTTCATGATTCAGGACAGCGATTCAATTCATGATTCATTTTATGATTCGGGGCAGTGATTCAATTTCAGGACAGCGAATCAATTCATGATTCAGGACAGCGATTCAATTTCAGGACAGTGAATCAGTTCATGATTCAGTTCATGATTCAGGACAATGATTCAATTCATGATTCATTTTATGATTCAGGACAGTGATTCAATTTCAGGATAGCAAATCAATTCATGATTCAGGACAGCAATTCAATTTCAGGACAGCAAATCAATTCATGATTCAGTTCATGATTCAGGACAGCGATTCAATTCATGATTCATTTTATGATTCGGGGCAGTGATTCAATTTCAGGACAGCGAATCAATTCATGATTCAGGACAGCGATTCAATTTCAGGACAGTGATTCAATTCATGATTCAGTTCATGATTCAGGACAGCGATTCAATTCATGATTCATTTTATGATTCAGGACAGTGATTCAATTTAAAGACAGTGATTCAGTTCATGATTCAGGACAGCGATTCGGTTCAATCTTGAGAACTACGACACTGATGATGAACTGTGCCTTTTTTTTTTTTTAACTTCAACCTGATCCAGCCAAAGATCAGCTCGAGTAAGTGTAAATATTTCTTCTATTTCTTATGAGCAGATCGGTTGATAATGTGTTATCTTAGACTGTTTTTGCAGCACAGGGTCAGTGACCAGTCCACTGCAGCCCAGACAATCAGACAAACCAACGATTGCGCGTCACTACCGGTGCCGGAACAGCCCATGAAGGAGGTGACATGTCGCTGACCATGCCTGACTGTCAGAGCAGTGACTTAAAACTCACGCGTACTTGACAAGAGCTTATGACGAACGTTACATGACGGAACCACTGGTATCATACGCGATCTTTTGAAATAGCTAGTAATTAAAATTCACTACAGGTACACTTTAACAGACACTTTGTACAGTTTTCATCATGATTACTAATGCAAGATTAGTAAAAGATACACTGAAGTCCCATTACACCTTGAAGTCGAATATTAGATATTAGCGCCTGTGTTCCAGTAATGGATTCGAACATGCTGAACTGTGTAAATCCGATAATATCTGTGGTTTAATCCGCGGCTAAACACAAACGCTAGAATGCTGTTTCGCTATCTGCTGTTCCGCTCTATCTCTTGATGCAAAATCTAATATTTATTTTTGGCTCCGCTTTTAAGAAGCAATTTAAATATGTATTAACTCGGCTCCAAAAAAAAAAAAACTACAAACGTTGACGTTGGCGTCGAAACGATTCACGTGAGCCGGTTTAAGAAAATGGCACATTATATTCTCACACACTAGCCTTCACTAGAACAATGACAGCTCTCTATTTTAGCACGTGACGTGAGTGGGAGAAATGATTACACTGAGATGAGAGAATAGCGCTGAAGAATAGCATTTACTCAACGCAGCCAATTAAAAAGTATTTAGGATGTGACACAAAGGAGTGGATTAGATGCCAGGAGGGGATAAGAAGATACCCTGCTATCAATGTGCCATTGTGTCCGTTTCTTCATCCACAGATGCTGGCAGACAAGGCCTTTTCAATTACTGCCCATAGAAGAAATTGTTCATAATTATAGGAGCTGTCTCACACACACACAGAAAAATAAAACGTGCTTACAAAAAGGACTTTCGATTTGGTATGGATCACCGCTGCTTCCTATTTGTCGGAGGGGGGGGAAGAATCAGACCTTGCTTTCCTCAAATGCTGAGCCTGGTTACTGTTGATAAAATAATAGCACCCCTTTTAAAAAAAATAAAAAAGAAGCATCCAGTGCCATATTTTATCCTGAAGCCGCGTTCATTTATCAATTTATTTGTTATGGAAAGCGAACGAGGGCACCGTCGTGAACAACAAATGGCTTTTGCTCCACTAGGACACCGCTGAAATCATGTGTAATTGAATTGATGCTGTTCCATGAACGCAGCTGGAAAATAATTACCTGTAACAATCAAGAAGCTATTTTTTCTCGGACGTGTTTTCGTGTTAGCGAAGCTTATAGAGGTCCTTGTCGTTCTTGACTGAACGTAAGGTACGGATTACTGTGCTTGCGAAGTATTAAAGGTCACAACTGTCAATGCCTGGTCACTGATTCATCCCTAACAAAAGCAAGAGAGTGGATAAATGTGGAAGAGACGGCTTCCTGGGCAGCGTGACGTCACGTGATGCAGGCACAGTGGGAAATTTGTCACACACGTTGCTCACTGAAAGGAACAAAAAAAAAAAAAAAGATTTCTTCCCTGCAACAGGCTACAAATCAGGCAGGCTCGCTTTCAATAACGGCGGTGTGAACACACACACACACACACACACACGCGCGCACAGAAAAGAAACATCTATAACAAACAATAAGTACATCTTAAAGTACATCTTAACATGCCCTGACTGCTTTCTCGAGGTCAACGAAATTGGATTTGAGCACAATTAACTTCACATGCGCAAGACTTTTGCAGCATTCAGCGCTTTATGACTTGGAAAAAAAACGTTAACCAAGCGTTTTGAATGCCGTGAGGGATCCTCCGGCAAATAAGGGGATTAATTAGACCTGAGATATAATGCATGTTCAAAAAAAAAAAAAAAACCACACACACTGTTTAATATGTAAGAAAGGAAGGCTTCTTGAGTTTCGCAACCCCCACTCCTGCTGCTTGCCCGATGTGAAATGATTGGCTGCTGATAATAACAGATTAGTCATCCTGACTGAATGGGGCTTGGCACTGCACAAGCCATAAAAAGCCACATTGTGCTTTTCTGACACACTCAGCCAGTTCAGGTAGAAATGGATGAATCCACAAGGTTCGCCTCGAGCACGAGAGCGATCAAATACACCAGGACGATCATTTTTAATTGAATTTCCACTATTAAAGAATGCACATGACTTTCCAGCTTAATAAATCTCTTTGGATTTTTTTTTTTTTTTCCAGACACGTCAACAACTGACACGTCTGAATGTTGTTTCAGAGACACACCATAAAACGATTCGCTTCCTGAAAGGTCAGGAGCCGTGAGACGTGCCCGGTGTGGCCCCGTGAGCCGAGCTGGAGTTCCCACTATCTCCCTGGCTCACGGATCGAATTTGCTGGCTGCAACGGAAATGGAGCAAAGTGACGAAAAACAAACAGGACTGAAAAAGTTGGCTGCGCCTACTATTCCGACTAACCCCACCCCCTGTCTCTTTTCCTCTTGTACAAGAAAAAAAAAAAAAAACACCCCACAGAAAACCTGCGTCACTGTTATTAACAAACTAACAGACTTTTTCCACATCAATACTCGGCTTGTGGATTTAGAAAAACGCTGGCACCGCTTCATGCTTTAGTCATAATGATATGAGCAGATTAGTGGACAATAAGCCCTGTAAACTTCCAGATGGGCCTGCCAATAATCAAAACATGATGACTATAAAAAAGCAAATAAGGCAAAGCCACAGAGCTCCACTGTATGTGCACTGAGAGCCTGGTGCCATTTTGAAAGGAAAATGAAATGATCACTGTGCAAAATGTGCTGTTTGGGTTGGTTACTCAACGTAAACACATGTCTCTAAGTGTCTTTTTCAGACGCTTTAACCGAGCAGCAGTGCTGTCTTTAAAATGAATGTGCACAGTTCTCTGTTTCGTTGCATAAAAGTGAAAAAAGCTTCTGCTGATCATTTGCAACATCAAGAGATACTCAAAAGCATCTGAATAATTTTTTTTTTCCTCCGGAATATAGGCCACGATTTCCTCCTCGCTATCCCGGAGTAGCGGCACTAAATTAGTATTTAGTATGGAATGCATTACCTGAGCCAGGAGAGTTAGCGTCTCATCTGTTTTTCTCTCTTTTCACCCAATTCTGCGTGAACCTTCTGTCTGTATCAGCACAAATGCTTTGCCATTATGGAACAAACTCGGACGGATTCTTTGTGCCAGATCAAATGGTACGCTGGGGCTTTTTGACATGGATGGTGTGGCGTTCCTTTGAAACCTTCAAAACCTCCAGTGACTCCACACCAAATACAGTTAGCTCAGATGAATTACTGCTGTCTGTTTAGCTGCTGACGGGCGAGCAGCTAGCTGAATGTAAAGAAGGGCATGTGGGATACACATGCTGGGTCGCTCGCACTCGACGCTAAAGATTCGGGAGCTACAGAATGCACCATCCGTCTCTGTATCTCTGTTTACTGCTGCACGGGTCATGAGATGAAGGGCTGAGATTGTCTGTGAGGACTGGATGGAAGAAGGAATTGACAGGTCCCAGCGGGAGCACGGATCTCATACGAGAACGTCAGCGGTTTTTTCATTAAAGCACAGCCTGGATTACAATTCAACAAAATAATCAAATCACTGATTACTTAATTACGACCAGATGATGTACAGTGGTGCTTGAAAGTTTGTGAACCCTCTAGAATTTTCGATATTTCTGCGTAAATAGGACCTAAAACATCATCAGATTTTCACACGAGTCCTAAAAGTAGATGAAGAGAACCCAGTTAAACAAATGAGACAAAAATATTATACTTGGTCATTTATTTATTGAGGAAAATGATCCAATATTACATATCTGTGAGTGGCAAAAGTATGTGAACCTCTAGGATTAGCAGTTAATTTGAAGGTGAAAATAGAGTCCGGTGTTTTCAATCAATGGGATGACAATCAGGTGTGAGTGGGCACCCTGTTTTATTTAAAGAACAGGGATCTATCAAAGTCTGATCTTCACAACACATGTTTGTGGAAGTGTATCATGGCACGAACAAAGGAGATTTCTGAGGACCTCAGAAAAAGCGTTGTTGATGCTCATCAGGCTGGAAAAGGTTACAAAACCATCTCTAAAGAGTTTGGACTCCAACAATCCACAGTCAGACAGATTGTGTACAAATGGAGGAAATTCAAGACCATTGTTACCCTCCCCAGGAGTGGTCGATCAACAAAGATCACTCCAAGAGCAAGTCGGCGAGGTCACAAAGGACCCCAGGGTAACTTCTAAGCAACTGAAGGCCTCTCTCACATTGGCTAATGTTAATGTTCATGAGTCCACCATCAGGAGACACTGAACAACAATGGTGTGCATGGCAGGGTTGCAAGGAGAAAGCCACTGCTCTCCAAAAAGAACATCGCTGTTCGTCTGCAGTTTGCTAAAGATCACGTGGACAAGCCAGAAGGCTATTGGAAAAATGTTTTGTGGATGGAGGAGACCAAAATAGAACTTTTTGGTTTAAATGAGAAGCGTTATGTTTGGAGAAAGGAAAACGCTGCATTCCAACATAAGAACCTGATCCCATCTGTGAAACATGGTGGTGGTAGTATCATGGTTTGGGCCTGTTTTGCTGCATCTGTGCCAGGACGGCTTGCCATCATTGATGGAACAATGAATTCTGAATTATACCAGCGAATTCTAAAGGAAAATGTCAGGGTATCTGTCCATGAACTGAATCTCAAGAGAAGGTGGGTCATGCAGCAAGACAACGACCCTAAGCACACAAGTCGTTCTACCAAAGAATGGTTAAAGAAGAATAAAGTTAATGTTTTGGAATGGCCAAGTCAAAGTCCTGACCTTAATCCAATCGAAATGTCATGGAAGGACCTGAAGCGAGCAGTTCATGTGAGGAAACCCACCAACATCCCAGAGTTGAAGCTGCTCTGTACGGAGGAACGGGCTAAAATTCCTCCAAGCCGGTGTGCAGGACTGATCAACAGTTACTGCAAACGTTTAGTTGCAGTTATTGCTGCACAAGGGGGTCACACCAGATACTGAAAGCAAAGGTCCACATACTTTTACCACTCACAGATATGTAATATTGGATCATTTTCCTCAATAAATAAATGACCAAGTATAATATTTTTCTCTCATTTGTTTAACTGGGTTCTCTTTATCTACTTTTAGGACTTGTGTGAAAATCTGATGATGTTTTAGGTCATATTTATGCAGAAATATAGAACATTCTAAAGGGTTCACAAACTTTCAAGCACCACTGTAACCGGTAAACGTTTTATTCATTCCGCTTCAGAGGTGGATCCGGAGCATATCCCGAGGGCACTCGGGTAAGAATACACCCTGAAATAGACTCATGCACTCATACAATCATGCACAAAAGTTCGCACATCCACATGCACATGTGTACCTCGAGGCAATTTATCTTAGCTAATACACCTCCCAGGATGGGAGGTGGAAAGAAACGCCGCAGAACTCTGAGGAAACCTACATGAGCATGGACAGAACGTGCAAAACTTCACGCAGGTGGTAATCTGAGCTCAGGATCAAACCCTGGACCCTGTAGCTGTGAGGCAGCAACATGGCAAATGTTATAAATGTTAGACGTTTTACTCCCAGCAGTGATCATGTTGAACATGTTCTTCCCTAATGTGAGATAAGAGTGGAAAATATGACAAAAAAATATCTCACCAGAATAGATCATGATATAAAATCTTCAATATGTTCAGTATGTTTCTCTGTAACGTCAACAAAAAAGGGACAATGAAGCATTCGGTACTACATTTTAAAGTCCATCCATCCATTATCCGTAGCCGTTTATCCTGTACAGGGTCGCGGACAAGCTGGAGCCTATCCCAGCTGACTATGGGTGAGAGGTGGGGTGGACAAGCCACCAGGTCATCGCAGGTCTATGCATCGCTGATACACAGAGACAGACAACCATTCACACTCACATTCACACCTACGGTCAATTTAGAGCCACCAGTTAACCTAACCTGCATGTCTTTGGACTGTGCGGGAAACCGGAGCACCCGGAGGAAACCCACGCGGACACGGGGAGAACATGCAAACTCCGCACAGAAAGGCCCTCGCCGGCCGCTGGGCTCGAACCCAGAACCTTCTTGCTGTGAGGCGACAGCGCTAACCACTACACCACCCGTGATATTGATACACCTCACCTCACCAGGTCAAACATCGTTGGTTAGATATTGATACAGTATGTGTTTATTGTCATTTAGTATAAATACAGAAGTGATGACAGAACATTGCGTGTGCTGATTGATCAAGAAATTCAGACGATTTAACAATTATTTACCGAAAGCGATTATTTGCTTATTATTATTTGCTCAACTCTATCTTGGTTATTATTCACCCATATTCACACAACCTGAGGCAGATTTTTGTTCTGGTATAAATACACACGTGATTTATTTAAAAAAAAAAAAAAAATTAAAAAATTATTTATTTCAAACTTCAAAAGTTACACGCCGACTTGTATCGCTTATCTACGCCAAGCCACATAAAATACTTTGTTTTGAAACAGATAAAATAAATCCCACTCCCACCTTACCTTTGAATAGTTTTAGACCAAACTTCGTAGCATCTTTAGTGCTTTTAGGAACAGCATTTTCTTTCATCGTGTGTAATTCTTCCTCACTTACGCTGACAAAGCGATTGGCCGCCATTTTGCCGAGTCGCTCGAGATGATTATCGAAATCTCTCGACCAATCAGCGCACGCGATTTTCTATCATCACCTGCATATTTGTACTATTTATCAATAATCACCTCGCACGTCGCACGACTCGGCAAAATGGCGGCCGATCGCTTTGTCACTTTAAGTATTCAAAGGTAAGGTGGGATTGGGATTTATTTTATCTGTTTCAAAACAAAGTATTTTCTGTGACCCGGTGTAGATAAGTGACAAGTCTGCGCCGCGCCGTTATTACATTCGCATGTCGCTTTTGAAGTTTGAAATGAATGATTTCTTTCATACAATATTTTTTTATTGTTTTGAAATCATCGCCGGTGTATTTATACTAAAACAATTATCCGCCTCAGGCTCAGGGAATATATATTTGTTATTTACCAGCTGGGAGGTCCGTATCGTGAAATACCGTGACCGAGGTCTTGAATTCAAGGCCAAGGTCACGGTATTTCACCATACGGACCGACCTTAAGCTGGTAAATAATATATTTATTTTTCTCTTTACCAAATTCTAACAGAAAACGAGAGCGCCCGAAAGGGAAAACCGAGCCGAGCCGCCATTTTGAATCCTCATTCACGGCTGTAATGCAAATGGCTTCCTCCTCGGTATACAAGTGCACTTCCATGGCAGGAAAAAAACTACATTTTGCCGCCTATGTAGTCCCCTATTTATACAAATAGGAGTCATTCAGGATTCAGCCAGGTTTTTGCTCGGCGTTACCAAGTTAGAGGTTTTTAGCTTTCTCCTGAAATGTTTTCTTTTATTTCTTCTTCCTCAGGGTAGTAAAACTCGCTTTCGCTGTGAACACTGTCGTTATCGCTATCCATGCTGTAAAATTAATGCTATTCTCCTGAGAAATGCGAAAATAAATGTTGACAAAAAATTGCTACTATGTTTGTTGTTGGGGCGGCACGGTGGTGTAGTGGTTAGCGCTGTCGCCTCACAGCAAGAAGGTCCGGGTTCGAGCCCCGTGGCCGGCGAGGGCCTTTCTGTGTGGAGTTTGCATGTTCTCCCCGTGTCCGCGTGGGTTTCCTCCGGGTGCTCCGGTTTCCCCCACAGTCCAAAGACATGCAGGTTAGGTTAACTGGTGACTCTAAATTGACCGTAGGTGTGAATGTGAGTGTGAATGGTTGTCTGTGTCTATGTGTCAGCCCTGTGATGACCTGGCGACTTGTCCAGGGTGTACCCCGCCTTTCGCCCGTAGTCAGCTGGGATAAAGCGGCTAGAGATAATGAGATGAGATGAATAATAATAATATTGGCTGGCTTTTTTTCGTGGTATATCAGATATATTCCATTCAGCTGCTCGTCTTCAACTCGCTCAGTATCATGCTAACTGAATGGAATATATCTGATATACCACTCAACGCCAGCCAATATTATTTAAATATTCTATTGGTAGAGAAGTGAGTCAAAATACCTTCCACTTCTGAATTTTCAGCCCTTATCCTGACTCATCTCATGTAACCAGGCTTTCTGTGTGCTGATCCGTTTATGAAGTTTTGTGGGCGTCACTAAATGCAAATGAGCTGCGTCAGGAAAGCATGAAGTATGAAGAATGTAAATCGGTGAAAATGCTTTTTTGTTGTTGTTGCTTTTTTTTAATTTGGCTTACACAATCACTTACACACAACTTTACTACAAGATAAAAGGAAGCCCGATAGCTGCACATGATAACATAATTCTTCGGCTGTGAGTGGAGATGTGCTGATTTAGCGGCGCTGCAACCAAAGACAGCAGGCAACAAAGTGGTGGAAGTGTTTGAAATGTTTTATTTAAATCTCAGTGTGTTGCCGCTGTTCCGACTCTCGTCTAAAAGCCACCGACAGGAGGACGGCAAAAGCCGGTAAAAAGATTCCTATCACCTCAATCTCACTTGAAACGAATGTTTCTTTCTATCGAGCACATTTTGTGCGAGAGCCTGGATCGTGCTGATTGATGACGCAAACAGAACGTAGCTATTACGGTCTTTGTTCGCAGGTGTGCCATTATCAATACATAATCTGAACACATCACATGGCCTGTTTGAGAATTCAGCCGATATATTATTGGGATCATGTCATACAGTGTGACAAGTAATAATCTTTAACGACAGACAATTAAGTGCTATTGTTCAGCTGCTGGAGTAATTATGTCCAATCCTCTTACAAAAAAAAAGAAAGAAAGAAAAAAGATGACTTGTCAGATATGCTGCTCTGCTGCTTTACTTAAAGACCTCTATAAACCATTTAAACGATGCGTCGACTTCATCAAACAACCCTCGATAAGCTCTGAAATCCCTCCCTTGATGTAAGATTACGCCTCGGGCATAGATTAGAATCTTCCTCTGATTGTTTAATTGGGTGGAGTTCAAGTCACCTATACACATGACAACACAGATCCATTGTCCACCTCCATAACCTACTTTCATACTTCCACAAACAGTCATACGAGAGCAGTACACCGGACGTGTTGCTGATATCAAAGAGGAGAGTTTTTTCTTTAAAACACCTGCAGACAGACAGACAGACAGACAGACAGACAGACGCTTCCTCCTGTTCGAATTGTGACCTGAATCCTATGCAGATGTGCAATAATGAGCTGAACGATTCTGTTATCATCTGGGGATTTAATGAGAAAAAAATATATCCTTAAGACACTAAATCAGACTTCATCGGAATATAACGAAGCCGGAAGGGAGATATGTTAATTACAAGAGCAGGAATGCATCAATTTTCCATGTTGCCCCCCCCTCCCAAAGCCTTTGTGTTCAGCCTCGGTGAAAGTCATTAAAGAAAAAAAAAAGGTACCCCAAGGGTCTATGTGGCTACCACTTATAAATAAAATTGTTTTCTGATCCCATGTCCATACAGTAAATATAGCATATATCTTTACTCTATTGCCCCTTTTCCACCAAAGCAGTTCCAGGGCTGGTTCGGGGCCAGTGCTTAGTTTGGAACCGGGTTTTCTGTTTCCACTGACAAAGAACTGGCTCTGGGGCCAGAAAAACCGGTTCCAGGCTAGCACCAACTCTCTGCTGGGCCAGAGGAAAGAACCGCTTACGTCAGCGGGGGGTGCGGAGTTGTTAAGACCAACAACAATAACAAGACCGCGAAAGATCGCCATTTTTAAGCGACGAGAAGCAGCAGCTGTACAAACGCGAAGTCATCCGTTATTATTATTATTGTTGTTGTTGTTGCTTCTTCCGTGTTCTTTTTTCTTCGATATTCGCACCAAAGTTTATGCAAACGTAGCGATGTAACTGACGTATACAGCGACGTAATGACGTGGCTCCGCTTAGCACCGCGAGCTATGGAAAAGCAAACTGGTTCTCAGCTGGCTCGCAAGTTGAACGAGTTGTGAACCAGCACCAGCCCCGAACCAGCCCTGGAACTGATTTGGTGGAAAAGGGGTATATGATAGCCTAGTAAACTAGACCCACCTGCCTAGCGGCCAAAAATATTTTTTGCCTGCGAGTGGGTCTAGCCTCGCACCATATCAACAAAACACCCCAGGCATCAAATCGTGCCCGCCAATCACAACGCAAGGTTTTTGTTTGGATTCTTTGGGCGGGCTTTTGCAGGAGTGACGACAAAGCTGCGCGACGCTGGAGAAAACACAACAGGAAAGATGGCTACGGCTAGTGAACAGCGCGCGTTTGACTCCGCTTTGGAATCAGTTTTAGAAGAATTAGACTTGGAGTTTTCGTTGAAACATGAGCAGGAAGAGGCTCTCCGCTCATTCCTTTTCAAGAAGGACGTTTTCGCTGTTTTGCCGACCGGCTATGGCAAAAGTCTGATCTACCAGCTGGCTCCGCTCGTAGCCAAAAGGATGGGGCTAGTTTGTGCAGTACGAAGAATCAATAAACAGCTTTGAAACATTACTTTTTGATTGTTTCTTATTTTCCCGTTATTTTAAATTTAAGGGAAATTATTTCACCAAACACCACTAAATAAAAACTCTCAAAAACAGTTTAAGCAAACCCTTGAAAAACACTTGGAAAAAAATGTGTATGTGGTACAGACTCCAAACTTGTGGTCATTATCTCCAAACTTCTTAATATCTAGAACCTGTTTATTAATTAATACGCATTTTGAAAAATTATTTATTTCAAGGTCTCCCCCACTGCTTTCTGTCGCTCTGACTACGTCACAGTCACTGTTGCGCTGATTGGTCAGAGCGTTGGCCTATACGCACAGAGACAGTTTGAAAGACAGCGGGTTGTTCCTCTCCCACCCTTCAGAAATGTCTACGAGCGAGGCCAGACTAAATATTCACATTTAGTCTGGCTTGCCAGGCTAGGTATATGAGGCACAAAAATGAACAATTTAAAAATCACAAAAGTGAAACAAGAAGACAGAGTCGTCTATATCCCCCGCCCTATATACCAACTATATACCAAGTTTCAAGATATTATTTGTCACATTTTTCAAGTTGTGCTGCAGGAAACCAACCCTACCTCTTTACACTGACCTCAGCAGCCCATGGCATAAACCCACTGGACCTTTGATCCAGGTCAGCTAAAAATGTAAATTTCTCACATTTCTTAGTATCAAAAGGCACATATACATTATTTAATCAACACATATACCAACATTCAAGACCATCCCACTCATAGTTTTCAAGTTCTGCTCCGGAAACAAAACCTATCCCTAAGACTAACCTGAGAGACTAAGTCTGAAATTGTTTCCATGGAAACATGAAAAATTAAAATTTCTCAAATTTCTTAGTATGAAAAGGCACATCTACATCACCTTGTTAACATCTATACCAAGTTTCAAATCCGTATCATGAATAGTTTGGGATATATGCTCCGGAAACGAACACTGCTCTTAGAAATGAAGTCAAAATCTATGTTTTTACGTAAAAATTAGAATTTTTTTTTTAAAATCCAAAATAGCAAAAGGCACCAATTCACATGCTGCTTGATCTGTATACAATGTTTCATGAAGATATCTTTGGTAGTTTTAAAGATATGGCCCGGAAACGAAAACGTGACCGGACGGACGGAACCCGTTTCTTTATCCCCCACCCAAACGAAGTTACCAAGTGTCTCATCTCATCTCATCTCATCTCATCTCATTATCTCTAGCCGCTTTATCCTGTTCTGCAGGGTCGCAGGCAAGCTGGAGCCTATCCCAGCTGACTACGGGCGAAAGGCGGGGTACACCCTGGACAAGTCGCCAGGTCATCACAGGGCTGACACATAGACACAGACAACCATTCACACTCACATTCACACCTACGCTCAATTTAGAGTCACCAGTTAACCTAACCTGCATGTCTTTGGACTGTGGGGGAAACCGGAGCACCCGGAGGAAACCCACGTGGACACGGGGAGAACATGCAAACTCCACACAGAAAGGCCCTCGCCGGCCACGGGGCTCGAACCCGGACCTTCTTGCTGTGAGGCGACAGCGCTAACCACTACACCACCGTGCCGCCCTACCAAGTGTCTGTACTTTATATTATTCTACTCTTACCTCTTACAGTTTTCGAAACTGAAACCTCCGAACCGAGGCTGACGTACACACGCTGTCGCCATGACCGAAACTCTTATTTCCCGGAAAAGGCCCGGTGCTAGAGCTCAGAGGTCTCTTTTCCACAACTTCCTGTAACAACTCGGAAATGCGTCACATCTGCATCACACATGGGTCCACTGGCCGAAGAAGGCGAGGAAGACGGGGACAACCTGGAGTATATTTTAAAACAGGAACGCACTTTCCTTTGGTAATGAGCATAAACGTGTCTGAAAGCGATTTCTTTAGTCACGTCCATTTATTTCGAACGGTGAACCGAATTGTGTACACTCACCGGCCATTTTAATAGGAACACTTGTATGCGTATGCGCACGCGCTACTGTTACCGTACACTCATTCTTACATCACGATGACATCGAGGCTACCGCCTCTCTATGAGGCAGGAGCCACAAAAACAAGCATCTCTTTACTGTATATATCAGGACTCCACTCTTTCTATGTAGTAGATTGATGCTATTATGCAAGCATTTGGTCAAATAGCTGACTATTTTTATTCGGAATATTTATTAGAATTGGGTAAGGTCAAGGGAGATTTCTGAAGGTCTTGAAATAACACTGGATTGAAACTGGACATCTCTAATGAGACATCCAAGGACGGTGTAAAGCACTTATCACAAAGTGCCGTAGCCAAATCTGTTTCGCCGTCCTTCTGTCTCTCGTTAAGATAAGGCTCAAATCATCTGCTGTAAAACCCAGTGATGTAGCTGCCTACGGTTTTGCTCTGTAGTAGAAACAACACACATGTGGAATCCTAATAAAGCCTTTGCTAATCAGTGATGGTGATGTCACGAGAAAAACATTTTTATCCTGATATTAATATTATACACGGAATAAACCACAACGTCGTATGATATTACAGAAGACGGGCTTGGTGCCATATGGCTTAACGCTTAGCGGAGTCACTGTTACCACCCTGAAGCAGATTATACTCCTGAAATGTTTTATTCCTCTTCCACCACAGCAATTTGCCAGCCTTTTTACGTTATTAAAGAATGACACATCATAGTTCATCATCGGTTATAATTGCACAAAACAAGTTCCTGTTACAGCAGCTATAAACTGTCATCCTCTCACCAGCTTCCCTTTTGTTCTCGCTTACAGTGAATACATATAATACAGCTTGCTACAGTCATGTTCCCGAGAACCGCAAAACCCTCTGCCTTCGAGATGTTCCTGCGTCGAAAAACATACTTACAGCTTTACATACTTACAGTCTGACTGTTACGAAGCGCTGACACTGGAGACTCCTTCCAAAATCTCGACATCATTTACTAATACTCATGGATGTTACGTGACGCTAGTCATCCCTGTGAATTAGCTTCTACTCCGGAAACCACAGATGCATTCATTATAGAAAATATCCAACACCAATCAGATTTGAGAATTTGACTGCGATGTGGTTTAGCCTAAATGATCATCTCATCTCATTATCTCTAGCCGCTTTATCCTTCTACAGGGTCGCAGGCAAGCTGGAGCCTATCCCAGCTGACTACGGGTGAAAGGCAGGGTACACCCTGGACAAGTCGCCAGGTCATCACAGGGCTGACACATAGACACAGACAACCATTCACACTCACATTCACACCTACGGTCAATTTAGAGTCACCAGTTAACCTAACCTGCATGTCTTTGGACTGTGGGGGAAACCGGAGCACCCGGAGGAAACCCACGCGGACACGGGGAGAACATGCAAACTCCACACAGAAAGGCCCTCGCCGGCCCCGGGGCTCGAACCCAGGACCTTCTTGCTGTGAGGCGACAGTGCTAACCACTACACCACCGTGCCGCCCCTAAATGATCATATAACACAAAAAAACAAGAAGGCTCCTAAGAACCAGTGTGAGCAAATTAATATATACAGTAGACCCCCGCCTATCCGCGGTTCAGTATTCGCGATTCACATATTCGCGGGATTTTATATAGAACATATCTCCTATACATTCGCAGAAATCTCAGCGATTCGCGGTCATTTGCGGCGAACATATCGAACGTTTACGCACTGCTACATTCTCGGAGCCGAATGCTCGCTCGCTATTGGCTGAAGTTTGAATGGCGGGCTGCTGCTCATTGGCTGATACGAATGAGCGCATTGTACAGTACAGTCTCGCGGTTCCCGTAGTTCAGACTTGTTCACGTGTTGTGCGTTCTTGGTATTTTTGAATAATTTTTACGCCCTACAATGGCTCCTAAACGCTCTGCATCTTCTAAGGCTCCTGCCAAGGAACCTAAGCGCCAGAAGAAGGTAATGACGCTGCAGGAGAAGGTAGGACTTCTCGATATGCTAAAGGAAGGGAAGAGTTTTGCGGCAGTGGCTCGTCACCACGGCATCAACGAGAGTACCGTGCGCTACATAAAGAGCAGTTTTATGGGGGGGGGGGGGGGGGGGGTTACAAGTATTTGCGATTTTGGCTTATTCGTGGCCATGTTCGGTCCCTAACCCCCGTGAATACTGAGGGCTTACTGTATATGTTATTTCCCAGCTGGGAGGTCCGTATGGTGAAATACCGTGACCGAGGTCTTGAAAGTACTGAGCGAGGCCCTCTGGGCCGAGGTCAGTATTCAAGGCCGAGGTGACGGTATTTCACCATACGGACCGACCTTAAGCTGGTAAATAATATATTTATTTTTTTCTTTACCAAATTCTAACAGAAAACGAGAGCGCCCGAAAGGAAAACCGAGCCGAGCCACCATTTTGAATCCTCATTCACGGCTGTAATGCAAATGGCTTCCTCCTCAGTATACAAGTGCACTTCCATGGCAGGAAAAAACTACATTTTGCCGCCTATGTAGCCCCCTATTTATACAAATAGGAGTCATTCAGGATTCAGCCATGTTTTTGCTCGGTGTTAGCAACAGTTAGAGGTTTTTAGCTTTCTCCTGAAATGTTTTCTTTTATTTCTTCTTCATCAGAGTAGTAAAACTCGCTTTCGCTGTGAACACTGTCGTTATCGCTATCCATGCTGTAAAATTAATGCTGTTCTCCTGAGAAATGCTGGCGAAAATTTATACGATTTTTGATAATCTTATAAATAAATCTTATTAAAAAAAAGATAAATGTTGACAAAAAAATTGCTACTATGTTTGTTGTTTTTGTGAACGAGCGAGTCGCCAGAGGTCCATAACCGGGGTCCATAACTGGGGTCCGTACCGTAGGATACGGACCTGCTCGCCAGCCAATTAGAGCGCAGGATTGGGACCGCGAAAAAAAAAATGAACAGTTATTCCATGAAATCAAGTCGTACATGAGCTGATAGCCGATGAGGCGCGTAGCACCAAGTCGGCTATAAACCATGCACGACGAGATTGAGTGGAATATCTGTTTTATTATATTCACATTCACTGGATTTTGAGAAACGGAGCATTTTTATTTTTATTTCTTGCAAATTCAATAAATAAAAACTTTATACAAAACGTCTGACGAAATCATTTCCGACGAGAATGTAAACAAACCAGCGAAATGACCGGAGCAATTTGTGAAAAATGCAATAATAATAATAATAATAATAATAATAATTTTTGAAAATTAAAAAAAGATATGATCTTACCATCAAATACTTTCGCCCCTTTTTTGTGTGTATTTTTTTGTATTTTGGGGGGTTTTGTTTCCGAGTAGAGTTTTTATTTCGTCCTTGGTTGGTTCAGCAACACGCTCTGCCATTTTCTTCTTCTTTAGGGCTTTTTTGGTGGTTGGCAAACCAACTTAAAGGTGCATCACCGCCACCGACTGGGCTGGAGAGTGGAACAGGAGATACTGGGAGGGAGGGGAAAAACTATATTCTTTTAGCTATTTCTGTTTCTTTTAAATACTTGATAAAGTGATATATCTGACTAGATGCGCTCCGCCATTTTGTTTTTCCCTACTCGCGGTATATGAGCTGATAGCCTAGTGGTAGAGGAGCCAATCAGAGCGCACGATTGCTCATATCCAGTGAATGTGGAGAGAATAATTGAGTTTATTCCTCTGCGGGCCAAACAAAAAACAATTCTTCAAGTGTGTTGAGCAGTCTGGTGAGCAGAAGCCAGAAAAAAGACGAGTTGTCCCCTCAGGAGTCTTACACTTGTCTTACTTCCTTTTATTGTTTTTTGAAACTGGCATGAAATTGGGGCATCACTATATAATCGATTGTGAGCTGGCAACTACTACTGGGCAAGATGTAAACTTTGTTTTTCCCCAAACCTAATTATACAAGGAAGTGGCTTTGAATCTGAATCTAAGCACGGCATCTATAGGATGAGTAAGCAAAACAATAAGCACTGATTGTGAATACACAAATATTACAGAGAATTTTTTTTTTTTTTAAATGGCACGCTCTCACATTTACCCTCTGGCTCCGCCTGACTCCCCATTTCTTGATTTGCCCAATTCCTTTACTTTATTCCCAGATCTTCAATTACAGTCGAAAGTTTTTTTCCTTTGTCTCCTTCCATGCCTATGCAAGAGCCACTATTTCACTTATGATCGAGGCAATTTCTGCATCAACTGCCGACAGCTCCCTTTCTTCCTTCACCTGCGTTAAGTGGCATTAACAGACTCCGGCCAAGAAAGCAGATGGAAGAGCCGTCGCTTTAAAGGCGCCTTGTTGCTGCATGCAATTTGTGAATTAAAAGGGGAACAGGTTTATTCTGTGCCGCTTGCAATTTGTTGCTATTTCAGTACGCCTTTCAAAAAGATAAATGGACTTTCTGTATAAAAGCCGTACTTAACCTGACTGAACAGGACCTGGTATCTGTGTTCTAGTGGCTCTGGCGCATCTGCAGCACTATTTAAAAAAAAAAATTATAGATAATAATTATAATAAGAAAAAAAAGACAAACCTAATTAGTAAAGCAGTGACGGTTCTTTAACCGCCTACTCCCTTTCCAAAAAAAAAAAAACCAGGGTGTAACAGCATGGTTCAGATAGTTCAAATAGTAACGATGGTGTAATTATGCTGTTAGTCACATGCTGTATGTCGGATGGAAGTTGCTAATTCAGTATCACCTACTGCTACCCTGTAGGTGTGAGTACCAGAAGTAGATGAACAGCAAAAGTTTTGAATCCGATAACATTGTGACACTGATATGGAAATTCTGTTGTTAAAATATTGAACATATTTCTGCACGGCTTCGTGTTGTTGTTGTTTTTTTTTGGGCAAAATGTCCAGTGATCGGGCGGCACGGTGGTGTAGTGGTTGGCGCTGTCGCCTCACAGCAAGAAGGTCCTGGGTTCGAGCCCCGTAGCCGGCGAGGGCCTTTCTGTGTGGAGTTTGCATGTTCTCCCCGTGTCCGCGTGGGTTTCCTCCGGGTGCTCCGGTTTCCCCCACAGTCCAAAGACATGCAGGTTAGGTTAACTGGTGACTCTAAATTGACCGTAGGTGTGAATGTGAGTGTGAATGGTTGTCTGTGTCTCTGTGTCAGCCCTGTGATGACCTGGCGACTTGTCCAGGGTGTACCCCGCCTTTCGCCCGTAGTCAGCTGGGATAGGCTCCAGCTTGCCTGCGACCCTGTAGAACAGGATAAAGCGGCTAGAGATAATGAGATGAGAATGAGATGAGATGTCCAGTGATTGAGTGCACACAGCAAAGTTAAAGCTAGGGTCGGTCATTTTGGAGAAACCAGTAAAAGTATCCAACCGAAAAGAAAAGAAAAATCTCACCCTGTCCGTTCAGCCCTCCCTCCAAAGCCACTCTTCCAAAACACATGAACGCGCACTGCCTGACTACTGCTGGAGGACGAGTCATCGACTGCTGGGGAGAGGAGTGTAGTGCGTCGTGTTGGATCCAGCTACCTCGTGTGTCATTCACATGTAAGAGAACACGTAACATGACCCAACGTGTCTATTGTTAGTACTCATAGCTGTTGACTAGCTCGAGAGCTTTAGCAATATATCTGTCTGGTCTTGTGGAAGACTCGTTGCGGTCACACGGAATGAGTGCGCAGCAGGTGGAGTGCATGCAGGTAGGCAGGTGGGTACGCCAAACAATCGTTTCATTCAGACTGAATGAAATGATTAGACAGGGTTTTTACCAGTGTTGTAGTCGAGTCACTAAACCTCGAGTCTGAGTCCAGTCTCGAGTAGACCCCGAAGCCGCCGCCAGGCGCCGCTAAAACCGCCATTTAGAATTTGAGCTGCCACCAGCCAATAATTTTGTAAGCCAATTTGAGCCGCTATCTAATAAAATTTGGCTGAGCCACTAAGAATTCTGTACATCAAATAATGGGTTTATCCACATCATGAGCTACAAGAAAAGTGACACAAACATGATCAACTGTACACACTAGTAGTAACACAATAGAGACGTATAGGCATACACTGTAGAGATTTAGAACTGATATCACAGCACAGAGAGCCACCACAAGCTTGCCGCTGTGACTACCTGTCTGGCTTCCCGCCCCTCACACCGTTACCACGATACACTGGGGAACCCGGGAACCCACCCAGAGCATCAATCGACTCCGATATCGACGAGATGGCTGCATTCTTTGCCGCTGCTGAGGGAAAGTGTAAAGGTATTTTTTTTGTTTGTTTGTTTGTTTCACATACTTTGAGATTGATAAAAAAAAGTACTCCACCACTCTACTTTCATCATAGTAAGATAGCTGACAGTCCTTCACTGGTCATTGCTAGTGAGAGTAGATAGCTAGATGCCTTCCTCGAACAATCCAGATTAGCTTATTATTAGCATTGAACTACAATTTTGCTAGATTTATATTTACAATGAAGTAAGAGACCAGGGGACCTGTGGTAATTTGCTATTTATTCCCCCCATTTGTTTGATCCGTTCGCCCGGATATATGCCACACAGTGACGTCCAGTATCAGCCATTTGTAGCCATAAACATTTTGGTGGCTGCAGCAGCCATTAAGGTTTTGGCTGAGTCACCTAGCCAGCCAATAATTTCATCAGCCAGCCATTATCCTGAAAACAAACGGCTTCGGGGTCTAGTCTCGAGTCCCCAGTGTTCAAGTCTGAGTCAAGTCCAAGTCATTAAAACGTCAGAGTCGAGTCCATTTCACAGTGGCTGTTTTAGCGCCATTAACATTACTTTGTTCCTGAACATGACGTATGAACAGGTGAATGTGCTTCTCTTTGTCAGGGAGTGTGAAGTATTCCGTCAGAGATGGTTGGGAGACGGATGTAAGTGCAGAAGGTGTGTTTATTAATACAAGTACAGACAGGTAAACAATCCAGAACGGCAGGTATAATCGTAAAACAGTGAAACAGCCAATAGGTCGAGCGAGACTATCGTAGACTCGGCAGAATCAAAGACGAGAAACAGGAAATCAGGGATCAGGAAACCAAACAAGGAAATAAGGCTCGGTAATGTGTCAGCAACGCAACTCAATACTTCGCAAAGTAAGTGTGTTTTCACAGTTTTTATATAGGCGCGCTGATTGGGCCTTAATCCTGTGCAGGTGTGAGTCGTTTATGGCGCACACGCTGTCCGGAGTGCATCCGAGAGTCTATCTGATGCATGCGCCAAGGCGCGCAGGTGTGGCACTCTTGCACGAAATTAGTACAAAAATTAATGTAGGTATAAATATCTTACACCAAATTATTATGGCACGTAACAAAAAATAAAGAAAAAAATCCGAGTCCTCGTCTCCATTTTACGAGTCCGAATGCAGTTAATGCACGAGTCCAAGTCACCAGAACTCAAGTCCAAGTTGAGTCACGAGTCCTTAAAATCGGGGCACGAGTCGGACTCGAGTATGACAAGCCTGGTTTTGACAGCGCTGTGAGTGCCACAGATGACGGATTTTCTTCTTTTTATTGTCAGAGCATTTGATTCATTCATCCATTGCTGTTGGGATATAAAAAGAATTTCAAGAAATACAACAAAAAATGTTCCTAAAAATGACGTGCCTTTAAGCACAGCTCTCTGGTTCTGGTCTTTATGTTAGTTTGTTTTTTAATGTAACTGATGTAACGGAGGCGGCACGGCGGTGTAGTGGTTAGCGCTGTCGCCTCACAGCAAGAAGGTCCGGGTTCGAGCCCCGTGGCCGGCGAGGGCCTTTCTGTGTGGAGTTTGCATGTTCTCCCCGTGTCCGCGTGGGTTTCCTCCGGGTGCTCCGGTTTCCCCCACAGTCCAAAGACATGCAGGTTAGGTTAACTGGTGACTCTAAATTGACCGTAGGTGTGAATGTGAGTGTGAATGGGTGTCTGTGTCTATGTGTCAGCCCTGTGATGACCTGGCAACTTGTCCAGGGTGTACCCCGCCTTTCGCCCATAGTCAGCTGGGATAGGCTCCAGCTTGCCTGCGACCCTGTAGAACAGGATAAAGCGGCTAGAGATAATGAGATAAGATGAGATGATGTAACGGACTCCCCTCACCCGGTTTTAGTGAACACTTCCTGTTACTGAAGTGATCCCTCAGTGGTCATCCTACTAAACGCATCGACCTTCATTCTATATCGGAGGCTTCGAATAAAAATCAGAAAAGTCCGTTGATATGAAACGAACTGCTTAAAAAGCATGACTGAATGGCAACCAGTTTAACGTTTCCGTGCTTAATCTTTATTCAGATACACGGTTGCTTGGTTTCGTAGTGGCAGCTTGTGCCTTGTGACGAGCACCACAGGATCTGAACAAATGATCAACGAATGATAACATCGACACATATTTCTCTGTCCAAAAAAATTCTGTTTTCATCGTCGACTTTTGTTTCAATCAGACCAGAGAGCTTAAATAAAATAAACCACCTGGGAAGAATTGCTAATCTCTGATTGGCTTGATAAGCTGCCTTCTGCTGCGATTTTTTTTTGGCGACTCGAAATTCTGCAACACAGAGAGACTGTTTTCTTACATTTATCTGCTTACATTTATCAGAGCTTTTTTATTTTATTTCTTTTTCTATTTTTTTTCTGTGTATTTGTGTAGTTTGATGTTTGTTTGAGTGTTTTGTCCGCCGGTTGTGGTGCAGCTCCGGACCCAGTTTTAGGCGTCGGTTCCCTCCAGGCCTTGGTTCGCCGTGGGCGATGCCTGCGCTCCCAGCTGTGGACTGCAGTGAGCTCGTTGCTCATTTTACATCATGGTTGTCCAGCGCTCTGCGCTTTAACGCTTGGCGTGATGTTCCGAGCGATGTTGCTCGGTGGTGTCGCGGCGGCTGTGCAGGCGGTTTGGGACACGCCAGCGCTCTGCGTGGCGGAGCTTCTCTGCTCGCTTTGTGGATCCATGGCGTGGTGTTCGAGCGATGTTGCTGACGGCGTCGCGGCGGCGGTGCTGGAGATGTGGGACTTGTTTTCGTGCGCCTTTTGGTGGGACTGTGGCTGCGACACCACGGGAATTACATCCTGACCCCTACTTGGTGGACTTTTTACTTTTTATTTATTTATTTATTTATTTATTTATTATCTTTTTATTTATTTATTATTATTTTTTCTTTCCTTGTCTATAATTGTAAAGCGTCCTTGGGTTTTTTGAAAGGCGCTATATAAATTTAACTTATTATTATTATTATTTGCTCTGGTATTATTATTCTCATCTCATCTCATTATCTCTAGCCGCTTTATCCTGTTCTACAGGGTCGCAGGCAAGCTGGAGCCTATCCCAGCTGACTACGGGCGAAAGGCGGGGTACACCCTGGACAAGTCGCCAGGTCATCACAGGGCTGACACATAGACACAGACAACCATTCACACTCACATTCACACCTACGCTCAATTTAGAGTCACCAGTTAACCTAACCTGCATGTCTTTGGACTGTGGGGGAAACCGGAGCACCCGGAGGAAACCCACGCGGACACGGGGAGAACATGCAAACTCCACACAGAAAGGCCCTCGCCGGCCACGGGGCTCGAACCCAGGACCTTCTTGCTGTGAGGCGATAGCGCTAGCCACTACACCACCGTGCCGCCCCGGTATTATTATTATTATTTTCAAACACTTTGTTTCCAGACTCTTTTCCCTCTATCCCTCATGACTCTCTGGATCGCTGGTCCCTTGCTTGCTCCTGTATCTCATGATTTACAAATTCATGCCCGCTAAGGATAAAACTGAGCCTGTTTCAAGTGTCAGTCTCAATGACAGGTTTATTTCCCATAAGCAGAGGTGCTTTTTAAGGCTGCGTTCTGCGACTGAAAAGGGTTGCCCTGCTGAATGATCCCTTTCTTTCTGTGGCTAACAAAGAAAAGTGAGAAAGACAGGGAAGAGGCAGAGCGAGAGTGAGTGAAAGCCAGAAACAGGGAAGGAAAGAGATGGCCCTTGGTTCGCTGCCAGATTATTCTGCTTACCGAGTGAATCTGGAGGCGTTCTGACTAACTGCATTTTGAATCCTGACAACATAAACAGGCTAATATAGTCATTAAAAAGCCACTTATTAACAGTAGAGGAATGTACGCGCGCAAGGCAAGCTAAGTAATAAGGTTAGACGAGCGACAGTAAATAAATCACAGATCTTTTTCGTTGCCCTCCTATTGATTCACGTTCGCAGCTGTAGCCTTCGTGTAAGCTTAAGTGACAAAGCGTCCATTATTGATTCTCCTATCTAATCTCAGCGCAGGCATCTAATATATCAGCCGATTCAAGGGCAATTTAGCATTTGCTTCCGTGGACTGAGGAAAAAAGGCTATGCGTATGCAAATTCCTGCAACTGGCAAGGAAAAAAAAAAAAACCTCTGCTGTCTAATTACCCCCTCTGCTAAATAGGGAAATATGTAAGTATAGCTCTCTTAGATGTCTTTTCAATCTGCCTGAAACCTAAACGCTCTGGATGCCAAATGGACATTTCTCCTCACCAGAACCTGAGCTAAAATAAGATGCTTAGAGAGGAAAAAAAAAAAAAAAAGACCTGGATATTCTTGTTAGGCTGCTTCTTGGCTTCCAGCAGGTATCTACTGCCTAGGAACGCAGCCAAAATGACATATTTATATGGCCATAAAGCTTGTGCTGTGGCATTTATCCTCGACAGCGGAGGACTGCGATAACTGAGGCATGTTACAAATGTATAAATGCATGTCAAAGCAGTTACAATAACATAAATACAACAGGAACTCTATTTCATTTGGGATTTTTTTTTTTGTGTGTGTGTGTTTGTTTTCCTGCGTCTCGGAATGATTATTCTGGGAATAGTGTGCTGCAAAATTAATTAACACTTCACATATTGTTCAGACAGAATGAAAGCACAAATGGAGGGAACGTTAATGAAAGGGTGGCGTCGTGTCTGCATTAAAAGGCACGTTCCAAATACGAATGAAATGCTGTCTTGGTTTTTTGGGGGGATTTTTTTCTCCCCCCCCCCCCAAGGTATCAGCGTTTTGAGCGAATGTGCGGTTTTGTATTGTTGCTGCGTTTGAATCGTAAACACCATTGAAAATCCTCACCACAATCTAACATGCTCGCAGTAGTGTTTCGATTCAATTCCATTCGAATTTATTTGTACAGCGCTTTTAACAATAGACACAATAGACACAAAGTGGCTTTTACAGAAATCTGCAGCGAGCCACGGGCGACGGGGGAAAGAAAAACTCTCCGGGACGACATAAGGAATAAACTTTGGGACTCAAAAGAGACCCCGTCCTTTCTGTGTGACAAATCGTTACAGCTGGAGGAGAATAAAGGCAAACAGTCAGTACTTCCACTGTTAAAAGGATGTTTGGTATGAGCGTATTGTGAATCAGCGTTCTGGGAGGAGTGTAGGAAAGTCTTTATGATGACAGCAGACCCTATCCTTCGGATGGACTGTACAAAACCACAGAATCCAGATCATCCACTGACGTAAAGGCGAGACTTGGCCTGTGTCTGAAATCGCTCACTCACTCATCTACTACTCCCTACTCACTATATAGAGGATGTGCAGTCACGTGACCCGTCCGTGTTTACTCCGCCATATTGGACGGCTTCAGGATTGTTCACCTTGCGCGAGCGTAATGGATCCAGGCAGTAATCCCCAAGAAAATTCGGAAAATACCCCATCTACATCGCACGATAAAGTTTGTTCGGCATCTTGAAGGTGACGTGAGCATACATGTCAACCTTTGGTCAATCAAACCTGTATAACCAACCTCCAAAATCCGTATTTCCCTTATAAAATCCGTATAAGATGCAAATTAAAATAATTTACCTAAAATTTGAATGATAATTAACAATGATATATCCCAGTTACTTTTTATTCAATATTAATAACAATAAACCTTCAGAATGAATACAAAGCTCCAATGTTCGACAAAAACACAAAGTGTTATCAGCGTAGTTACGAAGGAAATACTTCGTTGTTTGGAGACAGGTTTCACCGAGCGGCTATTATGCGCGAGACTTCATATTAGCCACAAAGTCAGAAAAATCTGTTCGTAAAATTACGTTATAATGACCAAATACGATGAAAAGTATTTTTCCAGTCTCACCTGTGAAAGGTAATCCCATGTGATCTCGTTTGGACGGTAAACCTGTTGGTACAGTTAAACGCAGCACATGAACGAGGCATCTTTATTCTCGGCTACTGTCTAGACGCTATACCAGAGACAGGTGAAGAATCTCCACTTTGCCACATCCAATATGGCGGCGAGGATGACGTATGATTCCACGCAGAAGGCGGCGTCTATGTTTATATGTCTATGACTTCACGGTTGGCGGGATTCTCGCAATGCGGTGTGCGCATGATCAAAAGTGGAACGAAGTCTCGCTACCACAAGATAACGCATGATTTCATAAGACTCTTTACTGGCTGTCTGTGGTGTACAGTACGTTTGTAAATGTTATGCGCTCTTTTATCATCGTGGGAATTGATTATAGCTCTAAATAAATATTGAAGTTTTTTTTAAAGAATCCGTATAACTTTATTTATACGCCCGTATACTACGTTTATTGAATGAAATCCGTATAAAATACGGACATTCCGTATAGGTTGACATGTATGCGTGAGGCAGCGTTACGTGGAAAAGTGTTCCAGGTTGAGGATTGCAGAGCCGTACAACTTGCCGCAATCCTTGTTCAGGGAAATTCGGAGCTGCGGTGCCGGCGATTTGCCCGATCTGGCCTACCACGACATTTACAATTTTCTTGTTAATCGTGAATCGTGTTACACTGGCAAAGCCCTCAAAGCTTACAAGAGCCTGGAAGCTTATAAATATTTTGTTGCGGGATGGGTATCCCAACTATACCTCTGGAAGGTCCCGAAGAAGAATGTCTACTTGATAACCTCACGGGTAAGTGGCATTAAGACGTTTATCATAAAGAGACTATGCGGGACGTTTTATCGTAAGAATGTTCGAAATCTAAACTCAGTTCCAGATAATGACAGGGTTGTAAATATGTATGTTTTTGTCTGAAAAAAAAAATCACAAATCACCGCTATCTTTATCTGTGCAGAATTATTATTCAATATCAGATATAAATGTATCGGGGTCACAGATATGTCCAGCTTCTATATTCAAACAAATAAAAAAATATTTTCTTGCACCTCTACGTGCCTAAAATAACATACATATTCTTTTTCAGTACTTTACACAATCTGATAGGAAGAATTTTATAAACAAGTTATGCATCTGTATACATATTTTATGAAGAACATTAATATTACACGTCCATGTGAAAACCAGTTATATTTTTTTGATCACAACTTGGTGATAGGTGGTGCAGTATACTACAATTATACAGCAAGTTCTAACTAATATTTTGAAAAGACCCCAATGGTCCAATAAAGTGTGCAGTGACTAAAAACAGCATCTCTCCTCGTCTGCGGGAAATCTATAAAATGACGGGCCCTCCTTTTGGCCCTGTCTATTGGTACAACCAAATGCTGAACAAGATATAACCATTCTCGAAAGATCTACTCCCACACACTTGATAATTAGAACGGGTTCGTCTAAGTTCTATGCGCGGCCATGCCGTCCAAGATGGCAGATAAACAAATATCACGTGACCTCGTGTGCACGCTCTCTATAGGGAATTACTATATAGAGGACTATATAGTAAGCTCATTGGTAAAATCCATCCATCCATTATCTGTAGCCGCTTATCCTGTACGGGGTTGCAGGCAAGCTGGAGCCTATCCCAGCTGACTACGGGCGAAAGGCGGGGTACACCCTGGACAAGTCGCCAGGTCATCACAGGGCTGACACATAGACACAGACAACCATTCACACTCACATTCACACCTACGGTCAATTTAGAGTCACCAGTTAACCTAACCTGCATGTCTTTGGACTGTGGGGGAAACCGGAGCACCCGGAGGAAACCCACGGGGACACGGGGAGAACATGCAAACTCCGCACAGAAAGGCCCTCGCCGGCCACGGGGCTCGAACCCAGGACCTTCTTGCTGTGAGGCGACAGCGCTAACCACTACACCACTGTGCCGCCCGCATTGGTAAAATGGGGGAGAAAAAAAACCCAAAAACCTCTTTTGGACACTAGTCCGTCACGCTGGTCTTTACGTCATTACTGTCGCACAATTAAAACGTGCTGGTGGGTTTTCAAAATAATAAACACATGCATGTATTTTTGTGATAAATCCATATTATACCGAGCGCATTTCCTACATTAATCAATACAAAGTACCTGCAGCTTTCAGTTCTTTTAAATCCAGGCTGAATGCTTTCTTCTTTGCCGCTGCCTTTTATTAAATCAGATTTGAGACTTTTAATTTGATTTCTTTCAGCGCGACCGCAATGCATGATGGGATATATTGCTTTGGTTAGTGACCATCGTTGTACGCTATTTTTCGTGATGCATTGTGGGATACTTTGAGTGCACTATATAGGATGTAAATAATCCTCAGTATTGTTTCGGACACCACTACAAAATGGCGTCCTCACTA
Organism: Neoarius graeffei; assembly: GCF_027579695.1. Lineage (NCBI taxonomy): Eukaryota > Metazoa > Chordata > Actinopteri > Siluriformes > Ariidae > Neoarius > Neoarius graeffei. The sequence goes on along the minus strand of NC_083582.1, from coordinate 37,206,499 downwards.
TATAGCGCCCTGTATAGTGAAGAAGAAGAAACCTTTATTTGTCGCATGCACACTTCAAGCACAGTGAGATTCATCCTCTGCATTTAACCCATCTGAAGCAGTGAACACACGCACACACACCCAGAGCAGTGGGCAGCCATACTACAGCACCCGGGGAGCAGTTAGGGGTCAGGTACCTTGCTCAAGGGCACTTCAGCCCATGTTAACCTAACTGCACGAGTAGGGAGTGATTTTGGACACAGGGTTGGACGGTTTGGAAGTGTAAATCTTTCGGATATCTGTGTGAGATCATCCGTATCAGCGGAAGTTGGTTTGGTTTAGCTCAATTGTGCTGTCAAAGTAATCACTTTGCAGTAAAAGTGGCATGTCGGTTACAGGAAAGGATCTTAATATGCTCATAAAAATGACACCCAGTGAGAGGATTATAAGAAAAAACACTCCAGAAAGAAATTCAAGCTTAGGTGTAGCAGTTAGCTAACATTACTGTGTCATGTTTCACGTTACACGCGTTCCTGAACGTTTTGCTAGTCTAAAGTGTTTACAGGAGCGAACGGCCTTCCTGAAATATGGCGGTTGTCTATTTTTTTTTTTTTTTGCCAAGACCACAGTTACAGCATCAAGGCTGTAAAAGTCCAGTGGACATGCTTACAAAAAAAAAAAACATTTGCAAGTGCGGTGGCACGGTGGTGTAGTGGTTAGCGCTGTCGCCTCACAGCAAGAAGGTCCGGGTTCGAGCCCCGGGTCCGGTGAGGGCCTTTCTGTGTGGAGTTTGCATGTTCTCCCCGTGTCCGCATGGGTTTCCTCCGGGTGCTCCGGTTTCCCCCACAGTCCAAAGACATGCAGGTTAGGTTAACTGGTGACTCTAAATTGACCGTAGGTGTGAATGGTTGTCTGTGTCTATGGTGGGGTTTGCATTAGACCGGATCATCAGATTAACATTTTTAAAACGATTCGTGTGCACACAGCAATGCCAATACACGGCTACGCTTGGCTCCGCAGGCATCCTGCGCTCCAAATCACTCCGCCCTGAACAGCGAGTGCCCTCTGGAGGGTGCGCACTCCGGCCCTGCGCAGCTCACAGAGCGCGCGAGTGAAGTACACGAGCAGTGATTCGGGACTGAGCCGCTGTGTGTGTGATCCCAGCGCATATCACTTACCACTTGCAAGTGGAAGGATGGCAAGCCTAAAGACAATCATAACTACACAATGGGCAGTATTTGCATCAGTATTTGCAGTATTTTCATACTTTTATACTCTTTAATGAAAGGTGATACAAGGCGGAAGTCCGCGCCGTTTTTCAGCAGCCGCGTCACATGACCAACGCCAGCGAATCAGGAAGGTGGATGTCACAGTGACGTTGTCCAATGACGACGCCAGCTAGAGCTCAGCACAGCGTATCCGCGTATTCTCAGTGTTTACACAGCACCGGATCAGACACGATCTGGATTGAATACGTGGACCCTGGCGGATTCCCGTTTCCCGGCGTTTCCAGGCGTTTTAATGTAAACGGACAGTGCATCCGCGAAGAAAACGAGACAGATACGGTCTAATGTAAACTTGACCTATGTGTCAGCCCTGTGATGACCTGGCGACTTGTCCAGGGTGTACCCCGCCTTTCGCCCGTAGTCAGCTGGGATAGGCTCCAGCTTGCCTGCGACCCTGTAGAACAGGATAAAGCGGCTACAGATAATGAGATGAGATGAGATTTGCAAGTGCTTTCTTGCTACCTTTCACATGAAAAGTGCTCGTTTTGATTTTAATCTTGGAAGACATCCTGTTCCTCGGTGAACTACAAACACAACTTCTCGGGTTAAATGCCCACTTGAAACAGGCTGCAAATATTTGAAGGATTAAGAGATCCCTGTCTCCTCTATACATCCTGATTACTGTGTCATTTTTGCACAGCTGGAAGGTAAACAGTGACTAAAGCGTCGGCGTGCAGCCGGCCCTTCCTTTGAATCCGCGACACGCTCATGAATGAAAATCACACAGTCATAAAGCCGATGAAGCCGAGTCTTCCTTTTGAAAAGAAGCCTTGAGGGGAATGAGATAAAATAACTCAATAACCGACACAGCCGTAGCATCATCCCAGCAAGAGAACCGTTTACAATGATACAAGTTGGACTTATTGTGCCTTATGGTTCGCTTTAACACACAATACGCCATTTCACCCTGCCTGCATATAAGCAAGTTTGAAAAAAAAAAAAAAACATACCCAGTTCAGCCTTCTCCCTCAGGACGTCCTTGAAGTTGAGGCCGCTGTTGAGCGTGGACTCCCGGTAGCGGTACAGGCTTTCCTTCTGGCCGTTCTTGCCCAGCTCTTTGAGCATCGAGGGCTTTAGAGGAAGCGCATGCAGGCCCTTCTTCCAGCACGATGAATCCCATACCGTCCATTTCACCAAGTCTTCCAACTTCACGATGACCTTCTCTGACACGGCGATCACCTCGTCCTGCCCGAGCACAGAGACAGCGTTAGACAGGTAGACAGGTAGCCAGAGGGGGTAAGAGATTGTGTGGGTTTGTTTCTGTACACCAAAGAATTGCAACTCAAACTGAAACTTTGCTCAGAAACGACGCAGTGTGGATTCTTCAGCCGGGGAGAACTCTGCAGGCAGCGAGGCTGAGCTCACAAAGTGGTGTAATTACAAGAACAGAACAACATGCAACAGTTTAATTGAAAGAAGGCTGAGGCACAGAAGCAAACAGATCGCGATAATAAAAAGGGACCCGAATTTTGTTTCTGTAAGATGCGCTACTTTGGAGTGCAAACATCACTACGGCGCTGCTAATTGCTCACTCCACTGCTGGACTAACTGGTGACATTTATACGTATATAGGCAGAAGTCTTGGATATACGACGTACAGAATCTGAGGAATGTATACGCTCGCCGGCCACTTTATCAGGAACACCCATCCACCTGCTTTTTTTAAGCAGGTATCTAATCAGCCGAGCAGCACGATGCATCAAATCATACAGATACGAGTCAAGATACACACATCTCATCTCATCTCATCTCATCTCATTATCTCTAGCCGCTTTATCCTGTTCTACAGGGTCGCAGGCAAGCTGGAGCCTATCCCAGCTGACTACGGGCGAAAGGCAGGGTACACCCTGGACAAGTCGCCAGGTCATCACAGGGCTGACACATAGACACAGACAACCATTCACATTCACACCTACGCTCAATTTAGGCCCTGTTTGCATTATTTCGAATCAGCGGATCATCAGATTAACGTTTTTAAAACGATTCGCGTACACACACAAAATTTCTGTGCCCGCAACAAAACCGTTCCCCGTGCACACAGCAACGCCAATACATGGATACGCTAATCACATGACTAATTAGACGGCATGTCACATGATCCCAGTGCATATCGGGCATGCGCAAGTCACTCACTGCTTGCAAGCACATAAAGTGTGTGAGAGATTGAGTGAGCGAGTGAGAGAGCGAGAGAGAGAGAAAGAGGAGAGAGAGAGAAAGAGAGAGCAAGCGAGCGAGAGAGTGTAAGAGAGTGAGAGAGCATAAGAATCAAAATTTGAAGTTCTTTATGGAAATCAGGGACGCCGTGTCATTGGGACTAAAGAGGAGAAGGTTTTTCAGCAGTCGCGTCACATGACCAACGTGGCATGACCAACGCCAGCGAATCAGGAAGGTGGATGTCACAGTGACGTTGTCCAATGACGACGTCAGCTAGAGCTCAGCACTGCGTATCCTCGTTCCTCAATGTTTACACAGCACCGGATCAGATACGTACTGGGTTGAATACGTGGGCCCTGGCGGATTCAAACTGTTCCACCTGTGGAGTCGTTTCCTGGCGTTTTAATGTGCACGGACAGTGCATCTGCAACGACAACGATACGGATACGGTCTAATGTAAACACCACCTTAGAGTCACCAGTTAACCTAACCTGCATGTCTTTGGACTGTCGAGGAAACCGGAGCACCTGGAGGAAACCCACGCGGACACGGGGAGAACATGCAAACTCCGCACAGAAAGGCCCTCGCCGGCCACAGGGCTCGAACCCGGACCTTCTTGCTGTGAGGCGACAGCGCTAATCACTACACCATCGTGCCGCCCACTTCACACATCAGAATGGGAAAACACTGTGATCTCAAAGTGTGACTTTCACTGTGGCATGGGTGTAGGTTTGAGTATTTCAGAAACTGCTGATCTCCTGGGGTTTTCACACACAACAGTCGCTAGGGTTTACACAGAATAGTGCGAGAAACAAAAAACCCCCCGCCGAGTGACAGTTCTGTGAGTGGAAGCAAACGGCTCATTGATAAGACAGGTCGGAGGAAAATGGACAGATTGGTTCGAGCTGCCAGGAAGGAAAGATATAGCGACTCGTATAATCACTCTTTACAACCGTGGTGAGCAGAAAAGCATCTCGGCATGCAACAGCAGAAGAGCACATTTGGGTTCCAGTCCTGCAGCCAGGAACAGGAATCTAATGCCGCTTTTCCACTACCAACACGGCTGAGTTGGGCTGAGCCGTGCGGTGCTGAGTTGGGCTGAGTCGAGCTGAGCGGGGCTGTTGGAGTTGCATTTCGACTACAACTGCGCTGAACCATGCTGGCTGGAAGTGGGTGGACACATTGGGTGGAGTTAGCGAAAGTGGGTGGACGTCACGTGATGTCGTTAGGCGGCGCAAACAATGACATCAGTGATCTTTTAAGCGGTAGTCTCACGACCCGGATAGTAAACAATAAACATGGAGGACATGGAGTCGTTAGTGTTGCTGGTCTTGGTGCTGTGGCTTGTTGTCACCGACAACGCCAACAGATACTGGCAAGAGCGTATAGATGAGGCGAGGCGCATAAGGCTTCAGAAATTCTCGTAATTCGTAATTCTTCTTCTTCCGGGTTTACGGTGTTTACAGATCCCAGCGTGCTCGCGGGGCGTGTGTGGGCATGTGAGGACACTCCTCCTCACCAATCAGTGCACAAGGGAGTGTCTGGTCACGCCCCCAGCCTCACTCGGCTCGCTTTGGCTCGCTTCAGCCCCACTCCAAAACCGTGCGAGTTTTGGGTGCTAAGCAGGGCTGAAGCGAGCCGAGTCGTGCTGCTCTGAGATAGTCGAAACGCGAGCTGTGTCGGGCTGAAGTGAGCTGAAAAAGGGTAGTGGAAAAGGGCCATTAGAATCGAGAACAAGTTCCTATTAAAGTGTCCGGTGAGCGTATATCACAACCTGTCAGATTCTCAAATCGGATTTGGTCAGAAGATGTTTTTATTTAATCTAAGGTTAATAATACTGTGTTATCATGATTATCTTCATTATCATATAATCCACAAGAGAACGTGAAGGAAAGACTGTTTATCGCTGCTATAATGTAAAGAGCAAACGAGCTTGCCTTGCTGACATTCCGCAGCGTTAAATGTAACCATAAATGCATAAAAAGTATAAAATTGCAATCATTTGCAAACTCATATGGTACTGTATGTGATATATGAGGAATCAAACGCTTCAGGATGCGCTGTTCGAGGAAAAATAAGAATAGTCATCCTCTTTTCATACTGGCTTACTGTTGATTATTTTTCGATAACATCATATTTTATTCCATACGGTATATAGTCAATATTTGTCATGTGGACACTTCCAAATCACATAGACAGCATTTCGGCGGTGCTTTGTGCTCCCTGTGTTTTAACTGTAGACGTATCTGAAGGAACATCTCATGTATCCTTCTTACATTAAGCAATCCTGTCACTCTATTGACATCACTTTAAATGATCAACAAGATTTTTCAGGTCAACAGTATTATCAAAGTGTGTATAGTACTGTGTGTGATACAAAATGCAATGCCAGGAATTAGTAGATGCCAATTCTTGTGATATTAAAATATAACATCTACAGTGTCTTGCAAAAGTATTCATCCTCCTTGGTGTTTGTCCTGTTTTGTCACATTACAAGCTGGAATTAAAATGGATTTTTGGAGGGTTAGCACCATTTGATTTACACAACATGCCTACAAAGTAAAATCGTTGTTTTATTGTGACCTAAACAATAATGAAGATGAAAAAACAGAAATCTGGAGTATGCATAGGTATTCACACACGCCTCAGCAAGAGACTTGCTGCAATTAGAGCTGCAAGTCTCTTGGGGTATGTCTCTATTAGCTTAGCACATCTAGCCACTGGGATTTTTGCCCATTCCTCAAGGCAAAACTGCTCCAACTGCTTCAAGTTAGATGGGTTGCGTTGGTGTACAGCAATCTTCAAGTTACGCCACAGATTCTCAATTGGATTGAGGTCTGGGCTTTGACTAGGCCATTCCAAGACATTTAAATGTTTCCCTTTAAACCACTCCAGTGTAGCTTTAGCAGTGTGTTTAGGGTCATTGTCCTGCTGGAACGTGAACCTTTGTCCCAGTCTCAAACCTCTGGCCGACTCAAACAGGTTTTCCTCCAGAATTGCCCTGTATTTAGTGCCATTCATCTTTCCTTCAGTCCTGACCAGCTTTCCTGTCCCTGCAGATGAAAAATATCACCACAGCATGATGCTGCCACCACCATGCTTCACTGTAGGAATGGTGTTCTCAGGGTGTTGGGTTTGCGCCATGCATGGCGTTTCCCATGATGGCCAAAAAGATCAATTTTAGTCTCATTTGACCAGAGAATCATCTTCTATGTGTTTGGGGAGTCTGCCACATGCTGTTGGGCAAACTCCAAATGTGTTTCCTTAAGCAATGGCTTTTTTCTGTCCACTCTTCCATAAAGCCCCACTCTGTGGAGTGTACGGCTTAAAGTGGTCCTATGGACAGATACTCCCATCTCTGCTGTGGATCTTTGCAGCTCCTTCAGTGTTCTCTTTGGTGTCTTTGTTGCATCTCTGATTAATGCCTTCCTTTCCCGGTCTGTGAGTTTTGGTGGACGACCTTCTCTTGTCAGGTTTGTAGTGGTGCCATATTCTTTCCGTTTTGCTATAATGGATTTAATGGTGCTCTGTGAGATATTCAGAGTTTGGGATATTTTTTTATAACCCAACCCTGATCTATACTTCTCCACAACTTTGACCTGTTTGGAGGCTCCTTGGTTTTCATGTTGCTTGTTTAGTCGTGTTGCAGAGTCAGGGTCCTTCCAGAACAGGTTGATTTATACAGACATCATGTGACAGATCATGTGACGCTTTGATTGCACACAGGTGGATCTTAATCAACTAACTACGTGACTTATGAAGTGAATTGGTTGGAGCAGCTCTTATTTAGGGGTTTCATACGAAAGGGGGTGAATACCTATGCACACTCCAGATTTCTTTATTTTCATCTTAATTATTGTTTGTGTCACAATAAATCAACAATTTTCACCTTTAAAGTGGTAGGCGTGTTGTGTAAATCAAATGGCGCTAACCTTCCAAAAATCCATTTTAATTCCGGCTTGTAATGCGACACAACAGGACGAACACCGGGGGGGGGGGAATACTTTTGCAAGACACTGTATACATGTCTGCTCTGGTGGAGAGATGTGTCTGTATTTGTCTTCCGCATGATCTTTTTTCATAGTGTTTCAGAGCCACTCACATCTTCCTGCCCGTGTGACATTTTTGAGCCATGACCCAATAAAAGCAGACACACATCGCAAAGAATGCCTGCTTTCTAGTCAAGCGTTCTCTTGGCACTAACATCTGATTAAACCATATGCATTTAGTATTGTTGAATCATCGCACCGGTGTAACATCTTTTGCTTCCAACAGTAGAGCCCACTGTCCTAGTAAAATGAATAAAAGCCTTCTGAATAAAGCTGACTCATATGGACATTCCTGCTGTCTTTATATAAAGCGCAATAAAAAAAAAATGCAATCAGTGAACAGATTGTTACATAACTTATAGATTGCATAACTTATATTACACCTAGCTCTGTATTACAATATCACATATTCGGTCCAGAATCCTGGGGATTAATTAAAAAAAACTCAAAAAAAAAAAATCCCTCAAAACCTTATCCATACACAACACTGTTTCATCTGCATGATACTCTAGTACTGATTATTCTCTCCACATTCACTGGATATGAGCAATCGCGTGCTCTGATTGGCTACTCTACTACTAGGATATCAGCTCATATACCATGAGTAGAGAAAAACAAAATGGCAGAGCGTGTTGCTGAACTAACCGAGGACGAAATAAAAACCCCAGGAAAAAAACCCAAAAGCAACAAAATAAGGAACGTAAGTATTTGATGGTAAGAACATATCTTTTTTTTTATTTTTCAAGAATTACAACCCCGATTCCAAAAAAGTTGGGACAAAGTACAAATTGTAAATAAAAACGGAATGCAATGATGTGGAAGTTTCAAAATTCCATATTTTATTCAGAATAGAACATAGATGACATATCAAATGTTTAAACTGAGAAAATGTATCATTTAAAGAGAAAAATTAGGTGATTTTAAATTTCATGACAACACCACATCTCAAAAAAGGTGGGACAAGGCCATGTTTCCCACTGTGAGACATCCCCTTTTCTCTTTACAACAGTCTGTACACGTCTGGGGACTGAGGAGACAAGTTGCTCAAGTTTAGGGATAGGAATGTTAACCCATTCTTGTCTAATGTAGGATTCTAGTTGCTCAACTGTCTTAGGTCTTTTTTGTCGTATCTTCCGTTTTATGATGCACCAAATGTTTTCTATGGGTGAAAGATCTGGACTGCAGGCTGGCCAGTTCAGTACCCGGACCCTTCTTCTACTCAGCCATGATGCTGTAATTGATGCAGTATGTGGTTTGGCATTGTCATGTTGGAAAATGCAAGGTCTTCCCTGAAAGAGACGTCGTCTGGATGGGAGCATATGTTGCTCTAGAACCTGGATATACCTTTCAGCATTGATGGTGTCTTTCCAGATGTGTAAGCTGCCCATGCCACACGCACTAATGCAACCCCATACCATCAGAGATGCAGGCTTCTGAACTGAGCGCTGATAACAACTTGGGTCGTCCTTCTCCTCTTTAGTCCGAATGACACGGCGTCCCTGATTTCCATAAAGAACTTCAAATTTTGATTCGTCTGACCACAGAACAGTTTTCCACTTTGCCACAGTCCATTTTAAATGAGCCTTGGCCCAGAGAAGACATCTGCGCTTCTGGATCATGTTTAGATACGGCTTCTTCTTTGAACTATAGAGTTTTAGCTGGCAACGGGGGATGGCACGGTGAATTGTGTTCACAGATAATGTTCTCTGGAAATATTCCTGAGCCCATTTTGTGATTTCCAATACAGAAGCATGCCTGTATGTGATGCAGTGCCGTCTAAGGGCCCGAAGATCACGGGCACCCAGTATGGTTTTCCGGCCTTGACCCTTACGCACAGAGATTCTTCCAGATTCTCTGAATCTTTTGATGATATTATGCACTGTAGATGATGATATGTTCAAACTCTTTGCAATTTTACACTGTCGAACTCCTTTCTGATATTGCTCCACTATTTGTCGGTGCAGAATTAGGGGGATTGGTGATCCTCTTCCCATCTTTACTTCTGAGAGCCGCTGCCACTCCAAGATGCTCTTTTTATACCCAGTCATGTTAATGACCTATTGCCAATTGACCTAATGAGTTGCAATTTGGTCCTCCAGCTGTTCCTTTTTTGTACCTTTAACTTTTCCAGCCTCTTATTGCCCCTGTCCCAACTTTTTTGAGATGTGTTGCTGTCATGAAATTTCAAATGAGTCAATATTTGGCATGAAATTTCAAAATGTCTCACTTTCGACATTTGATATGTTGTCGATGTTCTATTGCGAATACAATATCAGTTTTTGAGATTTGTAAATTATCGCATTCCGTTTTTATTTACAATTTGTACTTTGTCCCAACTTTTTTGGAGTCGGGGTTGTATTATTATAGCATTTTTCACAAATTGCTCCAGTCACTTCGCCGCTTTGTTTACATTCTTCATCATTAAATATTAAAATTTGTTGAATTTTTTTAGACTGGTTCGAAAGCTCAAAGAAGTTTGAAAATTACAGAACTGAAATGTTCAAGGAAGAATTAAAGAAATGTCTAAAGCTATTCTACACTTCGGCGCGACAGCAAGACGGCACTTGGTACAAAAAAACAACACTAAAGTCAATTCGTTTAGCCATCGATAGGTTTTTAAGAAGTCCGACTAAGCGGAAATGATTTTGTCGGACGTTTCGTATAAAGTTTTTATTTATTGAATTTGCAAAAAATAAAAATAAAAATGCTCCGTTTCTCAAAATCCAGTGAATGTGGATAGAATAAAACAGTTATTCTACTCAATCTCATCGTACATGGCTTACAGCTATCAGCTCATGTACGACTCGATTTCGTAGAATAATTGTGAATTATGAACTGTGTATACATGACAATATTTCATAACTTGTGTTTCTGGACGGTCTGTGGATATTAGTCCATTTCTCAAATATCGCATGATGAATAATATCTCACAGGATCAAAAAGAAAGGTTACAACTTCAATCATTTTCTGTCTGTCGGGTTTCATTTTTTTCAAAACCTGCAAAGAATGCAAATTCGAGTGAATGTCACTTTTGTAAATATTAATATTATGATCTTTTTTTTCATTTCATACAGCACGGAGACTCCGAACAGCACAAAAGATCATTTTTAATAAAAGCAGCCAAGTTGTTATATGATTATGTGTCATCTTCATTTTTCCATGCACAGAGATATACGCATTCCAAAGGGTTTAGACAGCGTTCCTCCTCGACGTCCGAAGGTTCCTGCAGTCTAAACAACATATTTGCTTCTTCCTGCAAACGGAATCGGCGACTCTTAAAGTTAACGCACCTTAAAGTTATTGCGGTGTGGCGGAGAGGCACAGGCTTCTGTGCACAATAACCACTTAAGCGCAAAGGCATCTGTTTCCATGCCCCTATAAAGCTAAGTGGGTCAAACGCTGTTAATCCTAATGGCGACACAGCAAACATTACACCGCTTTGAAGATCAGACTCTGAGCTCTGGCTTGGACTGCAAATCTTGTTTAGACATTTCCTACACTTATTGGTTTAAAATATTGAAATAATGAGGATTCAGGAAGAAAAATATACATCTGTTTCACAGTACACCTTTGGTAATACTCTTTCTCAATACATACGGTGCTGTGCAAAAGTCTTCGGCACATGGAAAGAAATGCTGTCGACCAAAAATGGCTTAAAAATCATGAAATGAAATGAAATGTTCCGACATTAAATAAATACTATAAACAGTAAGCCATAATAAATTGAACAGAGTCAATATTTGGCGTGAGACGACCCTTTGCTTTAAAAAATAGTAGTCTCAGGTACAATACAATGAGTGCAGTTTTATGCGGAAATGAGCTGTAGGTTTTATTGAGCATCTTACAGAACCAGCCGCAGTTCTTCTGGACGCTTTGACTGTCGCACTCGCTTCTTCATTTTGCACCAAAACCCATTAGCCTTCATTATGTTTTCTTTTTTAAACTGAAAAGTGCTCTTATGTAACATGCTGCTCAGATACAAACTTTTTTTCTTTTCTGTAATATTTAATTTTGTGCTGGAGAACGAACGTTTGGAACTAAAATGTTTTTGTACCGACTCGATAATGTACAAGTCCATCCATCCATTATCTCTAGCCGCTTTATCCTGTTCTACAGGGTCGCAGGCAAGCTGCAGCCTATCCCAGCTGACTATGAGCGAGAGGCAGGGTACACCCTGGACAAGTGCCAGGTCATCGCAGGGCTGACACACAGAGACAAACAACCACTCACACTCAATTTAGAGCCACAAATTAGCCTAACCTGCATGTTTCTGGAGGAAACCGGAGCACCTGGAGGAAACCCACGCGGACACGGGGAGAACATGCAAACTCCACACAGAAAGGCCCTTGCCGGCCGCTGGGCTCGAACCCAGGACCTTCTTGCTATGAGGCAACAGTGCTAACCGCTACACCACCGTGCCACCCTAATGTATAAGTCATAAAATAGAAATCTATAACAAAGTTTGTCTGAAAAAAAGTAGCGGGCCTAAGACTTTTGCACAATACTGTATATAATGTGAGTGTGAATGGTTGTCTGTGTCTATGTGTCGGCCCTGTGATGACCTGGCGACTTGTCCAGGGTGTACCCCGCCTTTCGCCCGTAGTCAGCTGGGATAGGCTCCAGCTTGCCTGCGACCCTGTAGAACAGGATAAAGCGGCTAGAGATAATGAGAATGAATGAGATACACACACAGTATCTATAGTACTGTGCAAAAGTCTTAGCCACCATAGGGTTTTATACAAAGTTTGTTTTAGATGTCTTCAGCATTAAAGAGCAGATTTGAGGTTTTCAAATTTTCTTTCGACAGAAAAATTTATGTTACAGAGAAATGTAATACTTAAGAGCCAATTTTCTCATAAAACTGTATGACACTGAGCCAAATATTGACTTGATTTAGTTTGTTTTTTCTATTTAGCGATGTTTCTATCTATCTATCTATCTATCTATCTATCTATCATGAGACACTTTTAAAGAAATTCTATAAAACCTCGATCGATCGATCGATCTATAGATAGATAGATAGATAGATAGATAGATAGATAGATAGATAGATAGATAGATAGATAGATAGATAATGACACAGTATTACCACCGATCCATTAGTTTTGACTTATTGACCTGCTAGTTAGAAAGGACCAATAACAAATGAATAAAAATACTGACATTAGAACCTAACAAGTGTTTTGAAGAGTAAAGGCCAATTTATGCTGACAACCCAGTCCTCGCAGAAGACGCCGCAGATAGCGTCTGCGTAGCCCCCCACCTTCGCAGACGCTCTGCGCGCACCTCCCAAAAATTGTGACCACCGCAGAAGCCTCGCAGACAGCGTCGCAGACAAGAGGGCTCTGATTGGTCCACTCTACATCCGCTGTACACGCACTTCCGCTTCCCTACTTTCCCGGTTTGTTTTGTTTTCACGACCGCCATTTTTAAAAACACGAGCGAAGATGGAGCAGCACGAAGAGCGGTTGATCGAGGAAGTGAGGAAGTACGTACATCTATACGACTCCAGTTCTAGTAAGTAACCGGAGGATAAACACTCCACTAACCACACCCACCAACTACTCCTAGCGATTTCGCGACTTCGCGCCCCCTTGCGTTGTGGCGGTGAATAACATCGCGCACGCCTATTACTCCCCGCTCAACGATAAATTACAACTGTCTGCGAAAAGCTATCTGCGAAAGCCTTGTCGCAAGAGCATGCAGAGGCCATAATACTTCATCAGCAGTTAACATGGGGCGGCCTTGGGCTGAAGTGCCCTTGAGCGAGGCACCTCACCCCCAACTGCTCCCTGGGCGCTATAGTGTCGCTGCCCACTGCTCTGGGTATGTGTGTGTGTACTCATTGCTCACTTGCGTGTGTTCAGTGCTTCGGATAAGTTAAATGCAGAGGATGAATTTCACTGTGCTTGAGTGCGCATGTGACAAATAAAGCTGCTTTTTCTTCTTCGTTAAAATGTTTCTGAAGCCGTCTGATGGCGACCTGGTCCTCGGTCCAAATTCTTCAAGGTTTAAAGCGCGTCGTTCGATCTGCAGGGGTTCTGAAGTTCTGAGAACGCCGACGAGCTTCGTTCAACTCAACTTTATTACTGCCATGGCAACAGCTGGCAATATTGACAGTGATGTCATGAATAACACGATGTACGTTTACAGTGGAAAGAGAGATATATGCAGCTTTGTTTACCTTCTGTTATTGAGCGAGACTATGACGATGATTAATTCTGTTCGTTAAACGGTTGCCATGTTTTCGGTTTGGGCTTGTGGGTTACAACAATCAGCTCCTTGTAATTAGACTTTGACGGTGGGGGGTTGGTTTGGCGAAGGCCTTCGGATAGCGTCGCGCCGAGTGCGTCTCACTCCACTGAGTCGACGGGTCATGCCAGGAATTCCCCAGGTCACTGCAGATTTGTCCACCTGCTCGTGCAACTATTGAATTATTGACCCGGGAAGATGAAAAATGGGCCTCATGGATTCAGAGGAAGCTGGGGTGGTTTTTTGGGTAAAGCTTAAAGTTAAATGAACTTTTTTCTCCCTGCTCAAGTTAATCAATTCAACATGTTTAAAAAGTAACAAAAAGCTAATATACTGGGGTATCCGAGCAAACAAGCCAAGCAGCCTGTGCAGAACATAAGGATTAAAACATGGTGCTCTTACAGCAACATAATCCAGGACTCGGCAGTGTAATGCGGCCTACTATGAATCAGAGTCACTGTGACCACAAAACGGTTATTAGTTTCCAATAACATATCCTATTCCGCATTCTATTCCTCTTCTACGAGAGCAATTTTCCAACAATTAAATGTTTTCATTCATTAAAGAATGACACGCCATAGTTCCGAACTGTTCATAGTGCCATTTCGTGTTAATGTGGAACGTCTGCGAAACAAGTTCCTGTATCGCTGACTTACAGCAGGACACAATTATAGCACCTATAAACAGTTGTTTCCTTCCAAGCCCTTCTTTTTCTCTCTCTTGAATGTAATAAGACAAAAAAAACACAGCCTGTCAGAAAGCACAAAAACTATTAAACAATCATCTCCTTATGGAACACGCTGCCATATCAATCAGACGTTTTTCTTTTAAACGCCGACGCATTTTTTTCCCCCCCTGCTTATTACAGTATTAGTCTTAAGACTATAATATCGCACATGATACAAATCCCAGTGGATGTGTTGTTACTTCAGAAACGGCAATATATTACAACCGGGAGATGAATAGAAACCCTTTGAATTACAGCCGGCACGACTGTCAGAGCTGCTGTTCTGGAAAATTCATTGGTGCTGTGGTGTAAAATTCAGCGGTAAAACAAAACGATAAACCAGCCCAGCCCTTTCAAAACTCAGCTCCTTAAAACAACAATATGTAAAATGAAGTGTTTTGTATCCAATTCCACTCAACTGAAAATCCTAATTGGGGTGAATTTGAATGGGAACGCAGAGCGAGTCCTCAGGATGGCTTGCAGTGAAATATGATGACACCACACAACCAAATGAAATCTAATTGTCATGAAACACAAGCGATGTGTGATGCAAATGCATTCTCCCAACGCCCAAGGGTGGAAAACAGCAAGTAACGACTTGATAGCAAAACTGTTTTCTTTTACAGTCAACCCTTGGTTAATGCACAACCACCATTACGGAGAGTTATGTTAAGGAAGTCAGGAACTCAGCCGGTTTGGCTGTGACATGCCATTTAACAAGTGAACATGGGTCACATTCTCCAGCTGACGAGAAGCGCAAACATCATGTTGAAGAATGTTACCTTCTGAGAGAGAGAGAGAGAGAGAGAGAGAAGGAAGGAGGGAGGAAGGAGCAAAAAGGAAAGAGACTGATGATCTCATTTGAACTATAAATATGTCCCAGGCATCCAAAACAGAAACACTGGACTTCTGCCAGGCACAAAAGTTGGGTTTGGATCTCGGCCACGCGGCACCTCTGCAGCAGCCCCCGCTCACGAGCCCAACTGTTTTGTCATCCAAATAACAGAGGAGAGAAGTAACTCAATTGGATATGAGCACCGTTCCCTAGATCCAGTTCCTGAACAAGACGGGGATTATATGCAAATCCGTGTGTGCTATCAATCCATAGTGTACATGTGTCGACGCACATGTGGTTATGCAAACTACGGCAGGCGCGCACAATGCGCACGCTCGGTGCTTGCTGGAATCTGATATGGAACCTATTTATAATGCGTAAACCCCATTAAGACCTGCCCTGATGTCACATCGGTGCTATTGCCAGCGACGATGCTGCTTTTTCTCTTGCCAAAACACAGATATTATGAGCGACGGAGCAACAAAGCTGCAGAACAACTGGGTCCAATTAAATACATGGGAAGGGAGGGGCGGGGAGGGGAGGGGAGGGGAGGGGAGGGGGGAAAGCCTGCTGTGGGAGTCGGCTTGTGCGCTCTACCAAAAAAAAAATCTTTTGAAATTAGAAGTATTCTGCGCCGAAGCGTAATCAGAAACACAAAGAAAAAAGAAACACGCATACCCACACACACATATACGCGCACGGCTCATTTAAAAACAATAACAAAAGGGCACAAACTTATGCTTAAGGAGAGATCCAATTCAGATAGATGAAAAGGCACGGAGGAAAATAATGAGAGAAGCAAAGCAGCTTGTGAATAAGACACAGACAGCGCACGCAGTCGGCTCCACAAAGTAAGAAAGGCACAAGGCTGAACCGGAGTGTAATGTTGCCCTCTCTAGGCTCAAGGCCTGAGTGTTAAATTTTGTAGGCCCACTGCCAGAGAGAGAGAGAGAAAGAGAGAGAGAGAGAATACTGCAGACCAGCCACCACATTGCTGTCCTTTAATGAATGACTAACTCCAGTCAGAAGGGAAATTACATCACCTGGGTGTAGAAACAAAAATGCATCTGGAAGTACAGTGTACCAGGAATCATCAATGTTTTACTGATCTCTTTCTCGCTCGCTCTTTCTTTCTCTCACACACACACACACACTGTGAACATTAACACACTGGCAGTTATTTTAAGCGAAAGCTGGTTATCATTTCCACTGTGGCACGACAGAATTGAGTTCTCGCCCTAAAAAGCAGACGCACAAAGGACGTATCAGCAGAAATGTCTCTGTCTGTCCTTCATCCCCAGGACAAGATGTTCCTGGGCCGTGCAAAACAATAAGGAGGGATAATTCTGTTGCAGTGCCCTTCCTGTTTTCTACAAACAATATGACCTTATGCGAAAGGAGTTTTGGTAACTTTGTGTGAAATGTGAATGCAAATGCAATTTAATTGGACACTGAGCTGAGCGCGTTGGCCTTGGGAAGGTGTAAGCGTTAGCAGGCTCATCTTACTGCAGGTGGCTGGGCTGACACTGCGCCTCATTGTTATTTAAATGTTGCGCGTCTCATTTAACAACTACATAAAGGACAGCAAGCACAAAGCAACATCCTTTAACTCTTTTCTTTTTCCCCCCTTTCACAATCGGGATCGAATGCTAGAACTTAAACAAACAGGCCATGCCACATGACTTAACATGACTGAGTTCTCTTCGAAACAAATCGCTTTCAGGATGCCGTGTTGTTCAACGGCTAAAAGTCGAGCCGTTGTCCTTGGGCTCGTAATTCTATCTGGCTTGCCGTCTCAAGATCAGCGGGCAGTCATGTATGAGTAATAAATTTGAAAAGCAAATAGTTCACCTTGCTCTCAGTGAATGAATAAGTGAAGGAGGGCGATAGGAGTTGCCAGATTGTCGTGGGTGGGCGCTCCTGTTCTTTTAGGCGGGTATATTTTGATCGCAAAACAAAAGTCTCAACTCATCGTCTCTGGCTGCTTTATCCTGTTCTACAGGGTCACGGGCAAGCTGGAGCCTATCCCAGCTGACTACGGGTGAAAGGCGGGGTACACCCTGGACAAGTCGCCAGGTCATCACAGGGCTGACACATAGACACAGACAACCATTCACACTCACGGTCAATTTAGAGTCACCGGTTAACCTAACCTGCATGTCTTTGGACTGTCGGGGAAACCGGAGCACCCGGAGGAAACCCACGCGGACACGGGGAGAAGGCCCTCGCCGGCCACGGGGCTCGAACCCGGACCTTCTTGCTGTGAGGCGACAGCGCTAACCACTACACCACCGTGCCGCCCCGCAAAACAAAAGTGCCAATATAATTTCGAATTCGATGTGTGCATTTTTGCCTGGAGGACAGTCCATCGATCCAGACCCGGTGACCGTGCTTAAACTGATTTCTATAGGCCATAACTACAGTGTGTCCATAGTTTAACATTCACTTGGCACGGTTACAGTTTGGACTGAGTTACATAGTTGGATGGGTTTTAAAGTGTGTATTGAGCTGGAAACTGTCTCTCCAATCTGGCAACCTAGGCAGAGAAAAGTGTGTGTGTGTGTGTGTGTGTGTGTGTATAAAGAGGACAGGGTCCCTGATCAACTGAACAAACAGAGCGTTAAGTCGAATAGCGGTGGGGATTTTTTTTTGGTGTTGTTTTTTTTTCACCTTCATTCCGCCTCGTTACGTTGCGTAAACAGCGCGCGCTCAAGGTCGCCGCTGTGCGCTGTTTGCGTAACCTGCGCATTCACGAACGCGTTTACGCAGCAACCTTGACGTTGAACGAGGGAAAAAAAAAAAAAAAACCTGTTGCTTATTATGAAAAAGGAAACGTGATACCCTGCTTCTAGGGCGCTGGAAAGCATGCAATGAAAGAATGAAAGTTTAACCAAAAGGAAGAGGTGATTTATTATTTTATTTAATTCACTCATTTACACTGAGAGAGAGAGAGAGAGAGAGAGAGAGAGAGAGAGAGAGAGAATAACAGACAGGCTAGACCGCCATTCCATTAACATTAATGAGTGATATTAGCTGTGTAAACAGGCAGCTGCCTCATCAACAACAACAACAACAACAATTGCATACTGCAGCGCGTGCAAGGGATCAAAGGCATATGAAATATTAAAAACATAATCTATCTCTTGATCGCCCGATGGCTTCAATTCCAGTCACAAACACAACCTGCATTCCTTTTTTTCTCTCTCTCTCTCTCTTTTTTTTTTTTGCTCGGATGTGTGCACAGACCAAAAGAAAGCTGCAGCAGCAGCAGCATTCTGGACAACAATAACCTTCATAAATGTCATCGCGCGCCACCGCTGCCTTTATCACTCTGCCATTATTAATCCGTGCAAATCTAAAACGTATACCACAGCATCTAACCTCCTTTTTTTTTTTTTTTTTAAATAACCTTTTTCACTTTCCTCCTTATAGATCTATTTATACACGCGTACAGTATGATGAAGCTACAAAAAGCCTACAAAGCCAGCATTTTTCACACCATACCGGGCACGAGCGCCTGCCTCATGCCTCATGCCTCATGCACGCGCATTTTTTTTTTTTTCCTGTTCTGCCAAATCGACAATATGTGTAGGTTTATGAGAGGACTGGAAATACTGTATTACCTCATCGAGAGAGAGAGAGAGAGAGAGAGAGAGAGAGAGAGAGAGCATAGCAGAATAGGCTTTCGCAATTTCCGCACTGGTGTATTTATCTGATGAGGCATGCAAAAAAAAAAAAAAAAAAAATATATATATATATATATATATATATTATATATATATATATATATATATGGTGAGAACTTTCACACCGCACCACCACCACCACCACTACAGCCGCTTTAGTTTTTCATGCTACACAGGTACACTATCAAAATCTACATCTCATTCAGAGCCTGTACGTTATTACTATTTTATAGCATAGTAATAATAATAGTAATAACAGACTTGAAGCTTGTTGTGGTCGGAATGCGCGCTCCCGATTGAATGAAAGGAAATCAGCTCGCGACAAAGCGGAATAGATACAAAATAACAGCTCGGTTTTCACACTGACGTGGGGAGAAAAACAAACAGGAAATGAAGCATGGCTTTCAATAATAATAACGTCCTTACCTCTCCGTGACTGACAGCCCTTCCCTGGGGAGTATCTTCTGGCAGAAAATAAAGTTTGGAGCTGGATAAAAGTTGCTTGCTTGTCCTTTCTTCCCAGAGCAGCTGCAGCTCGGCGATACACACCGGGTCCTCCGGTTTACAGCGCACGAAGAAGAAATCGCCCAGAGATAATATTCTTGCCTTGGCCTCCTTCTGGTCGAGGTGGAACCGAAACGCTTTGTAGAAAATGTACGGTCCG
Organism: Neoarius graeffei; assembly: GCF_027579695.1. Taxonomy (NCBI): domain Eukaryota; kingdom Metazoa; phylum Chordata; class Actinopteri; order Siluriformes; family Ariidae; genus Neoarius; species Neoarius graeffei. Next base: position 37,186,867 of record NC_083582.1, on the reverse strand, counting down.
TGCAAGCCACAAGGTGAGCCGACCCACTGCGGAAACAGCACACGACAAGTCATTAATTTCAGCAGCCAGTCAGTGTTTCTTATGGAGCTACAGCACAACACAACAACATAACAGTAAACACGGAGCAACGGCGCGCGCGACCAAAACAAACCACAACGCACAGCACCTTTAATCATGAAAATCTCAATAATATTAAACTTGTCTCCAAGTTTCCTCTAACGACTCGATATCAACACAAGATACAAGGCTCAGAGATAAACTACAGTGTGTGTCTGAGTGTCTGAGTGAGTGTGTGAGTGAGTGATGTGGAAAAGGGAAATAAAAGCGGAGTGGCTGATGATACCGTGAGTGAGTTGGGCTCCATCTCGACGCTCTGAATTGATTAAACTCAACATTCTCTCCAAACTTGTTGGCTTGAATGGATTGCCCGCAGGTCCTGGAAGGACAAAATATCCGAGCGCCTGGTGCTTCACCGAGCCTCAATATGAAACCGATTCCTCAGGAATTCCGTGCACAAAAAATGTACGCTTTTACCATGTAATATTTTTCCCAACGTCCACGGTTCGGTTCGAATGATTTCCCAAACGCTTCGCTGACAAAACGTTCATATTAAATATAAAACACGGTACCGACACGCACCCTGCCCGACCCTGTCCTCTCATACACACGGCTTTAAAAATAACCCCGTCGGTTTTACTCGAATATCACACCTGGGCACGATCACACGAGCAAATATAGCCCGGAATAAGTCCGAGTTGGAATTTTAAAACCTTCGATGTGTTGAAAATATCTCGGAATGTAACCGAACAGTTTTATGTCTCTGCCAGGACCTGTCGCTGGGGTCGTTTGGATGTGTAATAGAAAGAACATTTCCTGCAGAGCTGCAGAGATTCAGACGCGCACTTCTGCTTTCTTTTCTGCGACCGGGTTTTTCCTTCTTATTTGTCTTTATTTACACCGAAGAGATCTTGTTTTCGGCGTCTCACGGAGCTCTGAGAAGACGTCGGCTGGGTTTATTTATTCATGAGCCTTGGGTCGTTATGCTAATGCGCAAATGATAACAATGTCATTGAGGCGCGTGTGTTATTAGCATCGCGCAAACAGCAGCGGGGGGTTGACCGTGTTTATCGCCGCAGAATTCGCAGGTTTTATTCGCGATGATTGACTTATTCGGCGTCGATTTGATTTCTGACATGTCTGGGTTGTATTTTTTTTTTTTGACGAAATGCTCTACGAGATAACTCAAAACACATCTGAGCTCATGCACACCAAAACCATATCGAGTTATTTCTTCTTCTTCTTCTTTTTTTTCTTTCTCCCCCAAAGCTCGAGCAGCTCTGAAAAATGATTTAGCGCCGCCATGAAGAAAAGTTGCCCTGTCTAGCCCCAGCTTTATCATTACAGGAAGTAACATTGACGTCAGCTCTTTATGCCTTATTGCAGTGTTTTATCTCCAGTCACGAGGAGAGCTTTGTAATTATGGACTGGACGGCGGTCATGAGAAATTTTCAACCCAAAAAAAAAAAAAAGGCTTGAACTACTATTAGGAGGAACAAAAGTGAGTTAAAAGTGAGAAATGGTGAAATGGTACGTGGCCGTGAACCCCCCCAATACTACAGCGCTAAACAGTGGGTCAAAATAATCCGCCGTGTGTATAAATAGCACGTCGCCATGGCAACGGCCAAACCCGCATACTACATATGAGCGTACTAAAGAGCATGAGAGGGCGTTATTGAATTAAAGAGCAGAAAGAGAATTCAAGGGGAATAATCAAAAAACAAACTTGATGTGCAGCCTCAGAAAGTTTGAAATAAATGTAGTTGCTGTTGAAATGTCAGTGTGCTGTGCCTGTTTGTGATGAGCTGAGTGTGCTGTGACAGTGTGCTGGGTTTCAGTTATAGGAGGAACTGAAGGCTCGAACAAGGATATAGACTTTTTGTCATTATTAATTTTACGTCATTTGCTTTTATTTTTAAAACATTCAGATAACATAACACAACCACAATACGACTACAGCTAATACTGTTACAAATAATAATAATGCAATAACTACTACTATTACTAATATTAATAATAATAACAACAATGATGATGCAATAACTGCTACTAATAATAAAATTATTATTATTATTATTAAAATTTCTATTGCACCATTCACAATTCCAAGGTCGCTCTACAGAAGCAATGGAAAAAAAAATTATACATATATGTGTGTGCATATATATATATATATATATATATATATATATATATATATATATATATAAACTAATAATAATAACAACAGTAATAATGATGACGATGCAATACCTAATAATTATTATTACTTTTATTATTATTATTATTATTATTAAAAATTTCTGTTGCATCTTTCACAATCCCAAGGTTGCTTTACAGAAGAGATGGGAAAAAATAATTTTATGGATATATATTATATATAAACTACTAATAATAATAATGACGATGCAATAATAATAATTATTATTAAAATTTCGCTTTACAGAAGACATGGAAAGAAAAAAATGTGTATATATATATATATATATATATATATATATATATATATATATATATATATATATATATATATATATATATATAAATCAATAACTAATAATGATAATAGTGTTACTTATGTATTGTTTGAGCCTTAGTGAACTCCAGGCAAGCTCACTTTTCAAAGAAAAACAAATACTTCAGAAAGAAACAGTCCTAATCCTGCTGAGGTTAGGCTTCAATTGCCTCTGTCTATATTAAGTTTGGCAACAAGACAATAGCCTACAAATAAGCCAAATCGGTGTAATATGATCCCTTACAGCAGTGGATAGAATATAGCATGGGCAGCCCTATGATTGGTGGATGGCGTGGTGCAGTCTGTGTGTCAAGCAATGATTAAGCTCCTTTATTGGAGACAGTGAGCGGTAATAGCAAGAGTGTTCAACGACACCATCAATCATCCTGCACAGGCGTAAGCCATTGCTCTGTCTCATACACACACATGCACACACACATATATATATATATATATATATATATATATATATATATATATATATATATACACACACTGACACCAGAGGTTAAGTCTGGCCCCTACCTTGACTTTGTGTCATCATAGGGACTGACTTACTGAGGCATTTGGCACATGCGAGTCAATGATTGGCTGAGATACTAAAATTGCAAATGAAAACAAAATGTGATGTGATATGCAACTCTGGCCAAGAGGAGTACTCAGATACAGTACTTACACAGACAGTAAAAGGCAAAGGGATTGATATCAGATAGATGGATGGTATATTTATCCATTTTATTGAGCACACAGAGTAATGTCAGATTGTAAGCTTGACCGCTTAATCTCATGATGCATATCAATTATCTTCTTCTGGCTCCACGTAGGTCACCAATGTTAAATTCCACAATGTTGCCCGTGGAAGTCGAGCTGCGTGCTCTATTTATGGCACACACACACACAAAAAAAGCTGAGACGCCATCTTTTACGAGCAGCTCTAAATATTGTTCTCCCTCCTGATTGCTTGGCCTGTCGTTATAATAAATGAGGATGACAACAATGTTAAGAAGAATTTGCCTTACAGACTGTGTGCTCCAGTATCTGCCGTGCCGCATGGGTCTCTCCTGCCTGGTGACAATATGAGTGGAGTAGATTGATGGCCTAATCCTTCTTTCTGAGCTGTGAGGCACATTTGCAGTTGGTAGGGGAGGGAGAAAAGAAAAACTGAATTTCTTCTGTGAGTGTGTGTGTGTGTGTGTGTGTGTGTTTGCATGGTCTGTCAATAAGTTATGTTGGATGGTTGGATGTTGTCTCCATGTCTACATTTATGATTCGGTGTCAAGAGAACTGAAACAGAGTACAAATGTATGATTGTTTTCCTGCATATTTATAGTTCAATAAAATCCTCGGACGCTTTTTCTTCTAATTCAAAACATCTCCTGTTCACACACTGGTTGGGGGGGGGAGAAAAGTCGTTTTATTTTTATTCCTGATGCAGAAGTGATTGCTGCAGGGCATGCAAATGCTGCTCACCTCACCGGTGGTAATTCAGGGATGGGAGCAAAAAGCATGTCAGCATTTTTTATTTTTTTTTCTTCTCCCCTTTGGAGATAACATAAATTAATGACAAATCACTCCATGCTCCACAGCGCCGCCAGTGGCAGGAATCGCGCACTGCACCCCTTCCCTCCTTGTCCAAGTTCCACCCAGAAGATTGAACTGATCTCTGAACATGTGCACTCAGTCACTGCACATGAACTCTGCAGGTGAAGGCATTTCAGAGAGCAACAGTTTGCTTCATGCAAAAAAGGGAAAAAAAAACATGGCAGTAATTTTTTTTTTTTTAAGATTCATTTTATGTTACAGGATAAAAATATAACGGCCATGTGTCCTGATATGTTGTCTGCCAGAGATTAGTGGCTTATATGCCTGAGTGCATAGATAATTTGAAACGAATAATGCCTATTTTCGCTTGCTCGCCCACAAACAATTGGTTTTAGAAATGGGGCCACTGAGCAGTCTTTAGAAAAAAGGGAGGGGGAAAGAGAGAGAGAGAGAGAGGCTGCCAGATCTGAGGAACAGATGAATATATGTTTAAAGCACATGTGCAGAGCAGCGTTGCCAGACCACAGAAAATCCATATAAGGGAAAGATCAGATGAGAACAGCTTGCACGTTCTGCATTCATCTTCATCTTGTTTATTTATTTATTAGCTATGGGAACCAAATATTCCTAATCTCTCGCTGCACCAATTTACTGTTAAAAGACAGTGCAGGAAGCACACAACGTTTATCAATCATGCTTATAAGCACCATCTGTTCCTTTTTTGGTGTGTGTTTGGATGCACTGACACACACAAACAAGATGATCTATGCATGTAATGATAATAGGCAGTAAATGCAATAGATCAGTCGTGCCCCCCAAAATAGCAATAACATTACATTCCTCACAGGCAGCCATGAGTGACTCTTATCTTCCAGTTATCTTCAACATAAACTAAAGCACAACTGAGTGCGAGCAATGAAAAGCCCAACCTTCTAAAGCAAACAGAGGTACTGCTTCATGTCAAAAGAGGACACACGTGGTTTGGTTTAATTTTCTTTTCCTCGTTCTTGGTCATTAACTAGAAAGACTAATTTCTCCTCTCAAGATAATTGAAATGATTCTATGTCACCATTTGGCACTTGCGCTATTCTCTGTACAATAATGATGAGAACCACATGCCCTGCTTGCACTTCATCTTTTCCCAGAGAACCAAGAGGCAGGATATTACAACCAGCAACTCCTCCGTATACACGCTCTCTCTCTCTCCAAAATGATTTGCCTCGCAGGTTTCTCTGAAATCAATTGCAGGTTGCTGCTTGCTCAGGAGGAACACCTCAGCTCGAGACAATATGGCTGTCGAACGCAAACGCATGCATAAGGAGATCATAAATACTCCTGCTAATGGGGCTTAGTCTATCTGCGAGGCTCTGCAAACCAATAGTCATCAGCTCAATTTGACGGAGGGCTATCATTAACACATGGATGGATGGCTTTAATTTGTGGAACGACGGATGAGTTTGTGGGGAAAATTACGCCTGGTTGAAACACTGGCGCAATGTTTCAAGCCTTCTTTATAGCACTTTGCTTGATGATAATGTTATTAAAATTACACAAGTACATATGAACAGCAGGGGCAATAAAAAAATATTTATGCCAAGAGCTATTTCAATTTCCTTCTTGGAAAATATTCTTATGTATGTATGTATGTATGTATGTATGTATGTATGTATGTATGTATGTATGTATGTATGTAGCATTACTTCAGTTTCTGTTCTATTTTAATTAAACTCTTGTAATACACACACACTATGGCCTTCACAATTATTGCTCTCCCCAGCAAAAAAAAAAAAACAGAAAAAAAATCCACCTTTTGGTGAAGTTGCTTCATCTCTCACTGAAAAAAATGTGAAAAATCCAAGCTTTATTTGAAATCCATTTATTCAGAGAAAACCAACTCTCTCATCAAGCAATAATTACTAGCTTAGTATATGAGAACTAGCTTAGTATATGGTATATATTTATTTATGGGGATAGATATCTTCATATTTACAGGGATAAGTATGTAGTAGATAATTTTTTTGTAATTATATATTTATATAGATATTTATGAAGTGTATGTATATATATATATATATATATATATATATATATATATATATATATATATATATATATATATGTGTGTGTGTTTGTGTATGTATGTGTATGTATGTGTATATATATATATATATATATATATATATATATATATATATATATGTATGTATGTATGTATGTATATGTATGTATAATGTGTGTATATGTATGTATATATGTATGTATGTGTGTATGTATGTGTATATGTGTGTGTATATATATATATATATATATATATATATATATATATATATATATATATATATATATATATATTTGTATGTATATGTGTATATGTATATAGGTATATGGATATGGATATGGTATGTAGTATATATTTATTTTTGTAATTATATATTTATATGGATAATCATGAAGTGTATATATGGTATATATTTTTATAGGTGTATTAATGTAGTTTGGATTTCGGGGTAGTTAAAAAGGGGTGGGAAATTAAAAAAAGTATTGTACTTCTTCCCACTCCTTTTTCGAACAATGTGCGGTGTATTGTAATGTATTAGCTCTTTATGTTATTTTATTTATTCTTTTTTTTGTCACTTTTTTCATTTTCTTTCTTTTGTATGTACAAATAGTTACATACATTTTTATACATGTTCGAAATAAATAAATTCATTCATTCATTCATAATTATTTTCAACAAAAACACATGTACCACTATTATTGACACCCCTGGATATTGTAGTGAACACAATGTAACTGATTCCCGTTTAAATTGTACAGTATTTTGGAGTTGATTGGAGTGTGTAGGAACTTTCTAGCTGTAATCCATGACTTCCTGATTAACTGGGCAACAAATATGAAGTAATACAGAGGCCAGATTCCCTTCGTCATCCATCAACATGGGAAAGATAAGAGAACACACGAACCAAAAGAGGGAGAAATGTGTTGACCTTCATAAGTCAGGGAACGGTTATAAAAATAGCTACTCGCCTGAAAATGTCCATTTCTACTGTTAGACCAATAATAATAATAATAAAAAAGTAGACACCAAATGAAACTGTGACACACACTCCTGGAAGAGGACCCAAGTTTATTTTACTCCATGTACAGTGAGGAAGAGGGTAAGAGAGGCAAAAAAAAAAAAAAGTCTCCAAGGATCACTGTTGGTGAATTACAAGAAAAAGTAAAATCTTGGGGTTTCCAAGTCTCCAAAACCACCATCAGACTCCACCTCCATGCCAACACATTATTTAGAAGGTTTGCCAGGAAAAAGCCTTTTCTGTCAGTTAACCACAAACGTAAGTGCCTGAAGTTTGTGAAATGCTACTACGACTTTAACTGGAACCGTGTTCTCTGGTCTGATGAAACAAAAATGGAGCTTTTTGGCAATAAACACTTAAGGTGGGTTTGGCGTATAAGGGGTGGCTATAATGAAAAGAACCCGATCCCAGCTGTAAAATATGGTGGAGGTTCTGTGATGTTTGGGGGCTGTTTTTCCTCCAAAGGCCCTGGAAACCTTGTTAGGGTGCATAGCATCATGGACTCCATGAAATAGCAGGACATTTGTTTTTGTCTGAATAAATTTTTCAGTTAAAGGTTGGGTTTTTCTCATTTCTTCAGTGTGAGATGAAGCGACTTCACCAAAAGGTGGATTTTTTTCTCACCCTTTTTACTGATCTTTACGGGGGGCAATAATTCCAGAGGGCACTGCTTATGTGAGAATATAAGTAGTAATATGCTAACGCCTTTGTTCAAAAGATTATCCTTTTTATAACTTCCACTGAAGCATGCGTTCATATGTCACTCCAATGGATTTGATCTAACATGAATTGTCAGGTTTTACATAAGCTTTTGGAGTCCATGCATCTCAAGTGCACACTGTCGATAAAACAAAACGGGGAATGTACCAAATACTAAAGAATACTGAAATTCATTCATGTAAACATTTCTCTTATTTCTCAAAAATATTTTACTCAAGTTATTGCTGGTAATATAATTTGTAAAGAATAATCATGTGTTAATAAAGAGGCAAAATAGTAGCATTTTCGCATATAAACTGAGTGCCCCCCCCCCAAAAAAAATCGCACAATCTAATATTTCATTGGACGGCCTTTAGCTCTGATTATGGCGCACATTCACCATAGCATTGTTTCAACAACTTTATGCAACATCACAACATTTATATCCATCCAGAGTTGCATTAATATTAATTTTTCCCTGAGATCTTGTCTTAACGACTGGAGAGTCGAACCACTCTGTAAAGTCTTCTCCAGCACATCCCAAAGACTTCCAATGGGGTGAAGATCGGGACTCTGTGGTACATTCAGGTCGTCAGCTGACTTCATTTTATCGTCACATAACGCTGCTGAGCCTCGACCTGACCAACTGAAGCCACCCCAGATCACAACACTGCCTCCAGGGGCTTGTACAGCCGCCTCTTTGCATGATGGGTGATCGCTTCACGAGCTTCCCTTCTTACCCGGACACACCTATCACTCAGGAATAGGGTCAATCTGGACTCATCCGATCATATGACCTTTTTCCGTTGCTCCAGAGTCCAATCTTGAAGCATATTAATCAATGCAGTAATTATCCAATCAAAGGCTCTTCAGTATTTGCTTATTTAAATACAAATCGAGATTTTATGACCAGGCAGTGTATACACACACACATTTTATATATATATATATATATATATATATATATATATATATATATATATATATATATATATATATATATATATATATATACACAGTGGGGCAAAAAAGTATTTAGTCAGTCACCAATTGTGCAAGTTCTCCCACTTAAAAAGATGAGAGAGGCCTGTAATTTTCATCATAGGTACACTTCAACTATGAGAGACAGAATGAGAAAAAAAATCCAGAAAATCACATTGTCTGATTTTTAAAGAATTTATTTGCAAATTATGGTGGAAAATAAGTATTTAGTCAATAACAAAAGTTCATCTCAATACTTTGTTATATACCCTTTGTTGGCAATGACAGAGGTCAAACGTTTTCTGTAAGTCTTCACAAGGTTTTCACACACTGTTGCTGGTATTTTGGCCCATTCCTCCATGCAGATCTCCTCTAGAGCAGTGATGTTTTGGGGCTGTCTCTGGGCAACACGGACTTTCAACTCCCTCCAAAGATTTTCTATGGGGTTGAGATCTGGAGACTGGCTAGGCCACTCCAGGACCTTGAAATGCTTCTTACGAAGCCATTCCTTCATTGCCCGGGCGGTGTGCTTGGGATCCTTGTCATGCTGAAAGACCCAGCCACGTTTCATCTTCAATGCCCTTGCTGATGGAAGGAGGTTTTCACTCAAAATCTCACGATACATGGCCCCATTCATTCTTTCCTTTACACGGATCAGTCGTCCTGGTCCCTTTGCAGAAAAACAGCCCCAAAGCATGATGTTTCCACCCCCATGCTTCACAGTAGGTATGGTGTTCTTTGGATGCAACTCAGCATTCTTTCTCCTCCAAACACAAGTTGAGTTTTTACCAAAAAGTTCTATTTTGGTTTCATCTGACCATATGACATTCTCCCAATCCTCTTCTGGATCATCCAAATCCTCTCTAGCAAACTTCAGACGGGCCTGGACATGTACTGGCTTAAGCAGGGGGACACGTCTGGCACTGCAGGATTTGAGTCCCTGGCGGCGTAGTGTGTTACTGATGGTAGCCTTTGTTACTTTGGTCCCAGCTCTCTGCAGGTCATTCACTAGGTCCCCCCGTGTGGTTCTGGGATTTTTGCTCACCGTTCTTGTGATCATTTTGACCCCACGGGGTGAGATCTTGCATGGAGCCCCAGATCGAGGGAGATTATCAGTGGTCTTGTATGTCTTCCATTTTCTAATAATTGCTCCCACAGTTGATTTCTTCACACCAAGCTGCTTACCTATTGCAGATTCAGTCTTCCCAGCCTGGTGCAGGTCTACAGTTTTGTTTCTGGTGTCCTTTGACAGCTCTTTGGTCTTGGCCATAGTGGAGTTTGGAGTGTGACTGTTTGAGGTTGTGGACAGGTGTCTTTTATACTGATAACGAGTTCAAACAGGTGCCATTAATACAGGTAACGAGTGGAGGACAGAGGAGCCTCTTAAAGAAGAAGTTACAGGTCTGTGAGAGCCAGAAATCTTGCTTGTTTGTAGGTGACCAAATACTTATTTTACTGAGTAATTTACCAATTAATTCATTAAAAATCCTTCAATGTGATTTCCTGGATTCTTTCCCCCCATTCTATCTCTCATAGTTGAAGTGTACCTATGATGAAAATTACAGGCCTCTCTCATCTTTTTAAGTTGGAGAACTTGCACAATTGGTGGCTGACTAAATACTTTTTTGCCCCACTGTATATATATATATATATATATATATATATATATATATATATATATATATATATATATATATATATAAACAGTTATTCCACAAAATCAAGTCATACATGAGCTGATAGCTGACGAGGCGCGTAGCACTGAGTCGACTATAAACCATGTAGGGCGAGACTGAGTGGAATAACTGTTTTATTCTATCCACATTCACTGGACTTTAAGAAACAGAGCATTTTTATTTTTTGCAAATTCGATTAATAAAAACCTTGTACAAAACGTCCGACAAAATCATTTCCACTAAGAATGTAAACAAACTGGCAAAATGACAGGAGCAATTTGTGAAAAATGCTATAATAATAATTATTATTGAAAAAAATGATACGTTCTTACCATCAAATACTTTTATTCCATATTTTGTTGCTTTTTTTAGGTATTTTTTGGTGTTTTGTTTTCGACTAGAGTTTTTATTTCGTCCTTGGTTCGTTCAGCAACACGCTCCGCCATTTTGTTTTTCTCTACTCATGGTATATGAGCTGATAGCCTAGTAATAGAGTAGCCAATCAGAGCGTGCGATTGCTCATATCTAGTAAATGTGGACAGAATATATATACACATACGTACATATATTTATTATATAGACATGAGTGTTTTACTGGGAAATCGCCACTTGTATTTTTCATACGAACTACATCCAGGACATTGAATAACATATTTTTCAATATGTCAGTTGTGAGGAAATCGATGAATAGTTTTGATAAATTTGGGTACTTTATGTTTGTGAATGTGTTTGTATAATAAAAAGAAAATCACGTGCTGACTTGAAGATATGATGTTTATCTTCTTGTGTTGAAACTCGTTCACTCACTCAACTCACTCGTGAAATATGTTCACCACTCAAAGATAAACTTCATATCTTCGCACATATATATATATATATATATATATATATATATATATATATATATATATATATATATATATATATGTATATATATAAATAAAATGTGCACACACTGTGTGTCAACAAACTGTTCAAGAGGAATAGCACCCCCTATGTTCTTCCTCCCTCACTGTGTCAGATGAATCTATTTGCTGACAAACATCAGTGTGCTTAGAGAATATGACACCAGCCTGATAATATTAGATCAATATCCACATCTACTCCTACAGTTGCACTCGCTCTCCATCATCCAGGCACATATTGGATTTTATCCTATTACTGCTTAAAGGCCCTTCCTTTGAAACAGAGCTAATTGGAGCCATTGTTTTATTTTTTTATGATATGGCCAAGATTGATTGTCCTCTGTGCACAGGGATGAATATGCTAACCGAGCAGGCAGTGGATAAAGTCATTACCATACAGCGCGAGGCCGACTCAAGCCTCTGCATAATTCAAACTCCTGCATGTAATAATGCAATTCATTACAGAGGAGGCCCCATGCTTTAAGGATTGAGATTAAAAATGCATTATTCGGCTTGTTATACAACGCACGTTTCACAGAGCTAAGTGCAGAGTCAGGGCTGGCTTATTGTGGTCTAAAATTTCTCAATCATTTATCTGTGTTATCTATGCTACCTGCTCCTGTTTCATGTTACTTCCTCCCAGGCCTTTTGACATACACCTCTGACGCTCAGCTTTCAATGAAAGCAAACACTCCTTGGTGCCTCGGGATATGACTTGAACAAACATTCATAGATTTCACAATGCTTTCAGCAGTCTTGTAAGGGTTTGCTGACAAGCTGCGGTGTCATTGCGGGACTGAATATAACTGCCAACCTCACACACAGTGCACATTCATGTAGGGTGAAATCAGGTAAACTGGGACAGCTGCATTTATTGTATGGCCTGATATTAAACTATATTACAGTACTAAGCTCTCTGCAGTTAGTGTTGCCAGCTAGTTTCAGTGGAATGTAGCTCACGCATGCTCACACTTGCAAATATCAGCAAGAAGAGAGTTTAAAATGAAGAACAAATTAGTGTGGAGGCCAGACAGACAATGATGATCAGTGATTGGTTGATGGGAACAATAATGATCAGTAATTAATCATCAGGAGCAATGGTGAGCAGTGGTTAGTCGTCAGAAACGATGGCGATCAGTGATTAGTCAATGGGAACAATAATGATCACTGATTAGTCACCGGGAACAATGATCAGTGATTGGTCAATGGGAACAATAATGATCAGTCATTAGTCGTCAGAAACAATGATCAGTGATTGATTGGATCAATAATGATCAGTGATTAGTCATCAGGAACAATGATGATCAGTGTTTGGTCGATGGGAACAATAATGTTCAGTTATTAGTCATCAGGAACTATGGTGATCAGTGATTGATCGATGTGATCAATAATGATCAGTGATTAGTCATCATAAACAATGATCAGTGATTGGTCAGTGGGAAGAATCATAATCAGTTATTAGTAATCAGGGACTATGGTGATCAGTGATTCATTAATTTGGATCAATAACAATTAGTGATTAGTTGTCAGAAACAATTATCAGTGATTGGTTGGTGGAAAGAACAATGATAAGTGATTAGTCATTAACAACAATGATGAGTGATTGTTCATAGTGATCAGTCACCATGAACTATTGTGATAAGTTGTTAGTTGTCAGAAACTATGATAAGTGATTGGTCGATGGAACCATTATGATCAGTGATTAGTTGTCAGGAACTATTGTGATCAGTGATTGATCAATGTGATCAATAATGATCAGTGATTAGTTATCAAAACAATCATCAGTGACTGGTCATTGGGAATAATGGCAATAATAATAACCAGTGATTAGTTATCATAAAATATTATCAGTGATTGGTCGATAGGAACATCAATGATCAGTGAATAGTCATCAATAACTTTGGCTATTAGTGATTGATATATTGGATCAATGATTATCAGTGATTAGTCTTCAGAAACAATTATCAGTGATTGGTCAGTGGGATGTGGGAATAATAATAATAATAATAATAATAATAATAATAATAATAATAATAATAATCAGTGATCAGTAATCAGGAGCTGTGTTGATCAGGGATCGATCATTGTGATCAGTAATGGTCAGTGATTAGTCATCATACACCATTATCAGTGATTATTCATAAGAAATAATGATCCGTGATTGGTCGATGGAAAATAATGATAAGTGATTCGTCATCAGGGATTATGGTGAGCAGTTGCTAGTTGTCATAAACTATTATCAGTGATTGGTCATCAGGAACCACAGTGATCAGTGGTTAGTCGTCATAAACAACTATAAGTGATTGGTTGATGTGAATAATAATGATCAGTGATTAGTTATCAGGAGCTATGGTGATCAGTGGTTAGTTGTCAGTAACTATGAGAAGTGATTTGTTGATGGGAACAATTACAATTAGTGATTAGTCATCAGGATCTATGGTGATCAGTGGTTAGTCATCAGAAACAATGGTCAGTGATTGGTCGATGGGAACAATAATGATCAGTGATTAGACATCAGGAACTATGGCGATCAGTGGTTAGTCATCAGAAACTTTGATCAGTGATTGGTTGATGGGAACAATAATGATCAGTATTTCACTTTTGGAGAATCTCTACCATCTGTTCAAAAAAGTAGTCATATTTTTTGCTAGGCCCTTTTCTGATTCCTAAAGTTCCAGAAAGGAACCTTTTCCATAAAGTGTCCAAAAAGTAACAACATCTAATGACAATGTCTTGAAGATGGCAACACAGTTTGCAGTGGATCTGCTTGACAGAAATAACATCACTTCAAATTCAATTCCAATTACATTATATAAGGGGTGTGCTTAGGCTCAAACAGGAAGTAGACCCTAAAAAGCTTGATGGGCATAATATTGATCAGTGATTAGTTGTCAGAAACAATGTTGATCAGTGATTGCTTGATGAGAACTAAAGTGATCAGTCTTCAGGAACAATGGTGAGTAGTGATTAGTTGTCAGAAACAATGATCATTGATTGGTCATTAGGAACAATGATGATCAGTCGGCATGTAAAGACATATCATGCAACAATAAATCGTGATATAATCAATGAAAAAATGAATCGCAGTTGTTATCAGGCTGCATAATCTCTTAGTGTTTCCTAGCTGTAATTGTGTTGTTTTGACAACAGAGGGCACAATCACATAAAATAGCAGGAATATGCATGACCTCACCTGAGGTGAGAAGTAACACATCTCTAATACTGCAAACACACACACACACACACACACACACATACACACACACACACAAAACAACAGAAGTAAAATGTTAAAGAGCTGCTGTGTGTGACTGACTGTACAAATAGATTTAACAAGCAAGCAGAGCTGTCTTTTTACAGACTGCTGAAAGATAAAGAAAAGAGAAGCAAATTCAGGTAGTACAAATGTTCATAAAAGTTTATTAAGAAAAGGCCTATTTGTCATTAACCTTTGTTTTTAATAAAATGAATATTTTAGTTAATAAGCTATTATATTTTACTCCAACCTTTACAAATGTGGGTAAATATTTATTGTTGGTTATTAAGAAAATGAAACAAAAAGTTATTTCATCTCATTATCTGTAGCCGCTTTATCCTGTTCTACAGGGTCGCAGGCAAGCTGGAGCCTATCCCAGCTGACTACGGGCGAAAGGCGGGGTACACCCTGGACAAGTCGCCAGGTCATCACAGGGCTGACACATAGACAAAGACAACCATTCACACTCACATTCACACCTACGGTCAATTTAGAGTCACCAGTTAACCTAACCTGCATGTCTTTGGACTGTGGGGGAAACCGGAGCACCCAGAGGAAACCCATGCGGACACAGGGAGAACATGCAAACTCTGCACAGAAAGGCCCTCGCCGGCCACGGGGCTCGAACCCGGACCTTCTTGCTGTGAGGCGACAGCGCTAACCACTACACCACCATGCCGCCCCAAAAAGTTATTTGTCTTTTTTATTTAAAAATGAATATTTACATTGATAAAGAATAGGAAAATCAACGTTGCATTTTTGGTAAGAAATTTTTCTTTAAAAAAATATGGGAAAACCAAATTGTGAACCCAACATTATGAAGCCAATCAAGTCAAATCATAAGTTGGGTGACTCGTTACATGCTGAATGATCAGTGACTGATGGATGGGAACAATAGTGATCAGTGTTTGGCTTTTGGACCATCACTAGCAGCTGTTCAAAAAAGTTCTCAGATCCCAAAAAGCTTGAGGGAGGAAATATGGCAGACATTTTGGCTAGGGTTTTTTTTTTAGTAAGGCTATAAAATCATCATGACTAATATGTTACACATAATGATGCATATACATAAGCTGTGCTACTATAACAAAACAAAGTTAGATATGTTTAATCATTTCCAAAATGTCCCAAAAAACCAAACACGGTACCATTAGGGGAGCAAATACAATAAAAGCGGGGAGGAAAAGTAAAGGGCTATAATGGATGCATGAAATATTCCATGATTACAGGTAAATTATGCATCAAATGGATTTTAGGTGCATTAAATGTTTTTCTGTTGTTGTTGGTTTTTTTAATGAATCATCATTTAACCCATCTGAAGCAGTGAACACACACATGCACACATAAGTGAGCAATGAGCACATACACATACCCAGAGCAGTGGGCAGCTATACTACAGCACCCGGGGAGAAGTTGAGGGTTAGGGGCCCTTGTTTAAGGGCACTTCAGCCATGATACACAGGGAGGGGAAAGTGCTATTCATTTACTCAACTCCCCTTACGTTTTTCTTGCCAGAGAATCAAACCAGCAACCCTTTGGGCCCAAGGTTGCGTCGCTAACCTTAAAGCCATGGTTGCCCCATGTTTTCATATCATGTTGGAGATTTATATTGATTTTTTTATATCTTGTGTTATATACTACTACTGAAAGAAATGAATTATAAAATGTTATGATACTTTTAGTGGTGTTCACTGTGGGTTTTTTTTTCCTTTTACTTAATCTCTTCATATTGAATTTGAGAAAAGATTGATCATGAATTCGGAAATTACTGCGGATTTTCTAAAGCCTGTTATTGTTGTCATTGGTGGAAGAAATGAATTATAGAATGTTACTTTGTACAACAGTTGATTTTACTGAGTCTACTATGTTCATGCAATATTTAAATAATATTGGCTGGCTTTTTTTTCACGGTATATCAGGTATATTCCATTCAGCTAGCATGATAACGAACGAGTCGAAGACTCATCGTTGACTCATTCGTTATCGTGCTAGCTGAATGGAATAAATCTGATATACCATGAAAAAAGTCAGCCAATAATATTATTATTATAATGCATACACATTCGTTGGAACAATGATAGATTTACCAAAAAGTTAAGAACAGGGGGTAACTTACTAATATCCAATGCTGATTCCCTGCGCATGCCCAGCAGAAAACTTTCTCATTGGATATTCGTCGCATCAGCTCCGACGTGCGACATCATGTTGTCTTGACAACCATGCAATATCATAAACCATATTCAACGCTCATTCTCCATTGGGTAGAGTGACGTAATACACGTAGGATAAGCGATATGCTAACAATATTGCATGCTATCAAACCAAATGAATGAAACCCGCTAGAAGGGAATAGAACACGTTTTTATTCCATGGAAAAAGTGCCCTGTGTGTATAGTAATACAATATATTAGGCTAATGATGAATTTGGAGAACATTCTTTCAAGCCCTGTTAATAAAATTTGATTTGCTGATGCTAAATAAGTATGATAGTATTTTATTTTGAAATGTGTATCACTGAGAATGAAAGTTGAGGCTTCAACCAATGAAAATCTGTGTCCTAGATTCCCTAGCCTGCTGTCATTATAAAATAGTTTTCAGCCGGCACTGACAAAAGGTTAAAACATACTTCTTTGGAAGATGATATATAAACATTTGTCTTTCACAAGTGCAGTGGTGCTTGAAAGTTTGTGAACCCTTTAGAATTTTCCATATTTCTGCATAAATATGACCTAAAACATCATCAGATTTTCACACAAGTCCTAAAAGTAGATAAAGAGAACCCAGTTAAACAAATGAGACAAAAATATTATACTTGCTCATTTATTTATTGAGGAAAAGGATCCAATATTACATATCTGTGAGTGGCAAAAGTATGTGAACCTTTGCTTTCAGTATCTGGTGTGACCCCCTTGTGCAGCAATAACTGCAACTAAACGTTTGCGGTAACTGTTGATCAGTCCTGCACACCGGCTTGGAGGAATTTTAGCCCATTCCTCAGTACAGAACAGCTTCAACTCTGGGATGTTGGTGGGTTTCCTCACATGAACTGCTCGCTTCAGGTCCTTCCACAACATTTCAATTGGATTAAGGTCAGGACTTTGACTTGGCCATTCCAAAACATTAACTTTATTCTTCTTTAACCATTCTTTGGTAGAACGACTTGTGTGCTTAGGGTTGTTGTCTTGCTGCATGACCCGCCTTCTCTTGAGACTCAGTTCATGGACAGATGTCCTGACATTTTCCTTTAGAATTCGCTGGTATAATTCAGAATTCATTGTTCCATCAATGATGGCAAGCTGTCCTGGCCCAGATGCAGCAAAACAGGCCCAAACCATGACACTACCACCACCATGTTTCACAGATGGGATAAGGTTCTTATGCTGGAATGCAGTGTTTTCCTTTCTTCAAACATAACACTTCTCATTTAAACCAAAAAGTTCTATTTTGGTCTCATCTGTCCACAAAACATTTTTCCAATAGCCTTCTGGCTTGTCCACGTGACCTTTAGCAAACTGCAGATGAGCAGCAATGTTCTTTCTGGAGAGCAGCGGCTTTCTCCTTGCAACCCTGCCATGCACACCATTGTTGTTCAGTGTTCTCCTGATGGTGGACTCATGAACATTAACATTAGCCAATGTGAGAGAGGCCTTCAGTTGCTTAGAAGTTACTCTGGGGTCCTTTGTGACCTCACTGATTATTACATGCCTTGCTCTTGGAATGATCTTTGTTGGTCGGCCACTCCTGGGGAGGGTAACAATGGTCTTGAATTTCCTCCATTTGTACACAATCTGTCTGACTGTGGATTGGTGGAGTCCAAACTCTTTAGAAATGGTTTTGTAACCTTTTCCAGACTGATGAGCATCAACAACACTTTTCCCGAGGTCCTCAGAAATCTCCTTTATTCGTGCCATGATACACTTCCACAAACATGTGTTGTGAAGATCAGACTTTGATAGATCCCTGTTCTTTAAATAAAACAGGGTGCCCACTCACACCTGATTGTCATCCCATTGATTGAAAACACCTGACTCGAATTTCACCTTCAAATGAACTGCTAATCCTAGAGGTTCACATACTTTTGCCACTTACAGATATGTAATATTGGATCATTTTCCTCAATGCATAAATGACCAAGTGTAATATTTTTGTCTCATTTGTTTAACTGGGTTCTCTTTATCTACTTTTAGGACTTGTGTGAAAATCTGATGGTGTTTTAGATCCTATTTATGCAGAAATATAGAAAATTCTAAAGGGTTCACAAACTTTCAAGCACCACTGTAGTTCATTAACAGCTTCAGAAATGTATGTTGTTGACACAATTTTTTTTTTAATTATTATTATTTGATTTTCTTAATGGAGAGAACATTTAGGCAATAAAAAAATATCAGGACAAAATGTTTCAATACATCAGTTTGAATGCAGTATCATTATCATGTTTTTTACGACCTTACTATGATATGCAATTATTTTATTACACTGTGTAGTGTGACTCAGAAGCACCATGCTATGTTCCTAATCACAGGACAAAGAAAGTTACAGCCTGGCTCTGTCTGTAATGACCTTTTTATGGGCTTCTGGTTTATGGACAGGAAGCATAAAGTGTTTAGTGTACACTCTCGGCTTGAATAAATGTAACACAGCTATTGGATGCTTTGAAACGCAATGAGTAATTTTATCTTATCAGTATAATCGAGTGCTGCTTGCAAGAATATGACCTTAAAAACTCTAACCTTTGTGGTAATGTACGAGCAACCAGATGTGTACTGAGTCATTCATTGGGCTGTACTTTGAAAGTGATAGCCAGATGGAAGGGGATGTGGCAATTCGAACAGGTATGAACACATTTCTTTGCATTCCTTCCATTGTAATTCCATTGCCTGTGTCAAAAATGAGAAAATAAAGGCACAGGGTGGAGGAATTAGTAATGCACACATGAGCAAAAATGGTATTATGTAATGGCACTGAACAAGGCTTGAAGAGAATGTGAAGTGAACTACAGGTGCTAAAACACACAGGAAGTATGCTGTTAGTGCTCAAGTGTCAAGTTTCTAAAGAGGAAGTATTTTCATGTAAATGATACAGAGAGCAACGGTTAAAAATGACACGAGTACCATGGAAACAAAGCAAAGTGTAGCATTTGCGTGGATATGAGGCCAGCGCAATAAGCGAGGCGAAATGCTTAAAAAAAAATCTTGTTCTCTTTAAAAGGGTTCATATGCGGTATATATAAATATATCAGAGTAAATGAGTACACCCCCTTTGAAAAGTAACATTTTCAACAATATCTCAATGAACACTAACAATTTCCATAATGTTGACAAGACAAAATTTAATATAACATCTGTTTAACTTATAACGTGAAAGTAAGGTCAGTAATATAACTTAGATTACACATTTTTCAGTTTTACTCAAATTAGGGTGGTGCAAAAATGAGTGCACCCCACAACAAAAACTACTACATCTAGTACTTTGTATGGCCGCCATGATTTTTATTGACAGCACCAAGTCTTCTAGGCATGGAATGAACAAGTTGGTGACATTTTGCAACATCGATCTTTTTCCATTCTTCAACAATGAGCTCTTTTAGTGACTGGATGCTGGATGGAGAGTGATGCTCAACTTGTCTCTTCAGAATTCCCCATAGGTGTTCGATTGGGTTCAGATCAGGAGACGTACTTGGCCACTGAATCACTTTCACCCTGTTCTTCTTCAGAAATCCAACAGTGGCCTTAGATGTGTGTTTAGTCATGTTGGAAAAGTGCATGACGACCAAGAGCACGGAGTGATGGCAGCATCTTCTCTTTCAGTATAGAGCAATACATCTGTGAATTCATGATGCCATCAATGAAATGCAGCTCCCCGACACCAGCAGCACTCATGCAGCCCCACATAAGGACACTGCCACCACCATGTTTCACTGTAGGCACCATGCATTTTTCTTTGTATTCCTCACCTTTGCGACACCATATAGTTTTGAAGCCATCAGTTCCAAAAACATTTATCTTGGTCTCATCACTCCAGAGTATAGAGTCCCAGTAGTCTTCATCTTTGTCAGCATGGGCCCTGGCAAACTCTAGGTGGGCTTTTTTGTGCCTGGGCTTTAGGAGAGGCTTCTTTCATGGACGGCATCCATGCATGCCATTCCTCTGCAGTGTACGCCGTATTGTGTCACAGGAAATAGTCACCCCAGGTTGGCTTTCTACTTCTTTAGATAACTGCAGTGAACTTGCATGCCAATTTTCTTCAACCCTTCTCATCAGAAGACACTCCTGTCGAGGTGTTAACTTCCGTGGACGACCTGGACGTCTCTGTGAGATGGTTGCAGTTCCATCTTTCTTAAATTTTTGTACCACTTTTGCTACAGTATTCTGACTGATAAGTAAAGCTTTGCTGATCTTCTTGTAGCCTTCACCTTTGTGGTGTAAAGAAATCATTTTCTTTGGGGAATTCTGAAGAGCCAAGTTGAGCATCACTCTCCATCCAGCATCCAGTCACTAAAAGAGGTCATTGTTGAAGAAAGGAAAAAGATCAATGTTGCAAAATGTCGCCAACTTGTTCATTCCATGCCTAGAAGACTTGGTGCCGTCATTAAAAATCATGGAGGCCATACAAAGTAGTAGATGTAGTAGTTTTTGTTGTGGGGTGTACTCATTTTTGCACCACCCTAATTTGAGTAAAACTGAAAAATGTGTAATCTAAGTTATATTATTAACCTTACTTTCACGTAATAAGTTAAACAGATGTTATATTAAACTTTGTCTTGTCAACATTTATGGAAATTGTTAGTGTTCATTGAGATATTGGAGATATTGTTGAAAATGTTACTTTTCAAAGGGGATGTACTCATTTACGCTCAGCACTGTGTGTATATATATATATATATATATATATATATATATATATATATATATATATATATATATATATAAAAGAGTGTGACTGGTTCTACTTTATCATTATGAGCTCAGAAGGGCAAGTTTGTCTGCTTCCCTCTAACAGTGCAAACATTATTTTTGTGTCTGTAACAGGACTGTAACTGCGGCGGATTGTGACTGTGGCTCTCTACTGAAAACAGGCTCTTATATTACATGGTAATTTAGGAATGTGTGGAAAGCTGAGAGACTACCAGTGAAGCACTCTGGATTCCCCTCCTAACTTTCCTCTGCTCAAGGAAAATCTAACATCTGGTCCCGGGACCAGGACCAATGTTGGATTTCCAAACCCTTTCCATCCTGAGCTTATCCTTTAAGCGTGTTAAATGTTATACTTTGTTATAATTTAGGCAGAACGGCGTTGAAGTAATTTACGCCGACAGCAGGCAGTCATGAAAGAGCTGTAAAAACTTTATTATGCTTTCTCATTTGTTTCTCGACGCCAACATTGGAGCTGCTTTCATCAACAGGAAGGGGAATTATCATAATATCCATATAATATGGATATAATATACAACCCCGATTCCAAAAAAGTTGGGACAAAGTACAAATTGTAAATAAAAACGGAATGCAATGATGTGGAAGTTTCAAAATTCCATATTTTATTCAGAATAGAACATAGATGACATATCAAATGTTTAAACTGAGAAAATGTATCATTTAAAGAGAAAAATTAGGTGATTTTAAATTTCATGACAGCAACACATCTCAAAAAAGTTGGGACAAGGCCATGTTTACCACTGTGAGACATCCCCTTTTCTCTTTACAACAGTCTGTAAATGTCTGGGGACTGAGGAGACAAGTTGCTCAAGTTTAGGGATAGGAATGTTAACCCATTCTTGTCTAATGTAGGATTCTAGTTGCTCAACTGTCTTAGGTCTTTTTTGTCGTATCTTCCGTTTTATGACGCGCCAAATGTTTTCTATGGGTGAAAGATCTGGACTGCAGGCTGGCCAGTTCAGTACCCGGACCCTTCTTCTACGCAGCCATGATGCTGTAATTGATGCAGTATGTGGTTTGGCATCGTCATGTTGGAAAATGCAAGGTCTTCCCTGAAAGAGACGTCGTCTGGATGGGAGCATATGTTGCTCTAGAACCTGGATATACCTTTCAGCATTGATGGTGTCTTTCCAGATGTGTAAGCTACCCATGTCACAAACACTAATGCAACCCCATACCATCAGAGATGCAGGCTTCTGAACTGAGTGCTGAGAACAACTTGGGTCGTCCTTCTCCTCTTTAGTCCGAATGACACGGCATCCCTGATTTCCATAAAGAACTTCAAATTTTGATTCGTCTGACCACAGAACAGTTTTCCACTTTGCCACAGTCCATTTTAAACGAGCCTTGGCCCAGAGAAGACGTCTGTGCTTCTGGATCATGTTTAGATACGGCTTCTTCTTTGAACTATAGAGTTTTAGCTGGCAACGGCGGATGGCACGGTGAATTGTGTTCACAGATAATGTTCTCTGGAAATATTCCTGAGCCCATTTTGTGATTTCCAATACAGAAGCATGCTTGTATGTGATGCAGTGCCGTCTAAGGGCCCGAAGATCACGGGCACCCAGTATGGTTTTCCGGCCTTGACCCTTACGCACAGAGATTCTTTCAGATTCTCTGAATCTTTTGATGATATTATGCACTGTAGATGATGATATGTTCAAACTCTTTGCAATTTTACACTGTCAAACTCCTTTCTGATATTGCTCCACTATTTGTCGGCGCAGAATTAGGGGGATTGGTGATCCTCTTCCCATCTTTACTTCTGAGAGCTACTGCCACTCCAAGATGCTCTTTTTATACTCAGTCATGTTAATGACCTATTGCCAATTGACCTAATGAGTTGCAATTTGGTCCTCCAGCTGTTCCTTTTTTGTACCTTTAACTTTTCCAGCCTCTTATTGCCCCGTCCCAACTTTTTTGAGATGTGTTGCTGTCATGAAATTTCAAATGAGCCAATATTTGGCATGAAATTTCAAAATGTCTCACTTCTGACATTTGATATGTTGTCTATGTTCTATTGTGAATACAATATCAGTTTTTGAGATTTGTAAATTATTGCATTCTGTTTTTATTTACAATTTGTACTTTGTCCCAACTTTTTTGGAATCAGGGTTGTAATCTAATAACCTAACAACCTGTGTTTTTTTTTTCTCTCCCCCCCCAAATCTGTCCCTCTGAGTTACATGTCGGTCCTGGGATCGAGATGCTGACCCCTTCTGCTCCTCGGACCTGCCCGATCCATCCTGGTGCCCTGTGTCTGGTTGGAGTCTCATCGCATTGCTCCTGTGGAGGGCGGCCTCATGTGGACAGTTGGGGGTCGCACCTGGAGGATGCTCTGGACTCTTGCAGTGGTGCTTTTGTGGCTGGGGACTGCAGTTGACTTGCTGACTTTGAGACTGCGGTTGTTGTGAACGGTTTTGCACTCCGTCGGTGGGGGGTTTATAGCATCAACGAAGCTGACTTTATGTTAGGACTGTTAATATTATAGTCATGCTGTCTGTTGTTGCCCAAATGAGGATGGGTTCCCTTTTGAGTCTGGTTCCTCTCGAGGTTTCTTCCTTGTGTCGTCTGAGGGAGTTTTTCCTTGCCATCGTCGTCACAGGCGTGCTCATTGGGGATAGATTAGGGATAAAATTAGCTCATGTTTTAAGTCGTTCAAATTCTGTAAAGCTGCTTTGCGACAATGTTTATTGTTAAAAGCGCTATACGAATAAACTTGACTTGATATAATATCACAGTTTGGTATTGTGGACTTCACTAAGTGAGTTGTCATTCAACAAGGCTTGTGACTCGCAATTTGAATCAAAGAGGTACAGTATTTTGAGAAATAATTCACTCAGGAGGACGTATGCATTTCTTTTAAAACTGCTTTTCTGACTCGTGGTCATGGTCGAAGCCAGAGGCAAAAACACATATTCCATACACCAGGCATCTCAATGTCTTATTCTGCAGGCCTCACAAGGAAGTACTCACAAAGCAGGGGCGTAGCTGGGGGGTCCTAGGGTGCCCGTCACCCCCCTTTGTCGGACCATGCATTTTTTCAATAGCCGCATAAGAATATTAGAAAAGCGCCCACTCTAATTTTTCTAACTTTTTTTTTTTTTAACTAGATTGTCACCTCAGCCTCATTCGGGTTTCTATAACCTTGACTTCCTGTGGTTTGGGCGCGAAAACCCAGTTTGTCAGAGTGTGTGTGGGAGAGGCGGATGTACAGTAAGTGCAGATATGTTAAATAATACACAGTGTGATACGCACACAACAGGCAAACAGCAAGCAAAACAGCCGAAACAGCAGGCAAAGTCGTAATCGAGGAAAAAGGCAGGAGGTCAATCGAGGCGCGGACAGAATATCAGAGGCAAAACTATACAAGCTCAAAGGACAACAAACTGGAGTCAAAAAACCAGGAGGTCAACAACGACAGGAAACAAGGCTCTCTAAGGCACACTGGACATGGCGTAATACTTCGCATCGTCCTTGCATGGGCGCAGTCCTTAAATAGCCTAAACATAGTTCATTGATTAAAGACAGGTGTTCTTGTTGATGGCCCGAGGGGCGCCTTCAGGTGCGCGAGCCAAGGAGCGCACAGTCCTTCGCAAGCGCAACACGATCGCACTGGAAAGCATGGCCATGCTGCCAGTGTAGCTGCAGTCTTTTTAGTTGCGAATTACGAGTATTTCCTCGTGTTAATAACTCACCATGTCAAAACAAGCGAAACTTTCCTCCTTCTTTCGACGTGAAGACAGGTAAGCAATTTATTATATATTTTTTTCCATCAAAGTTGCATTTTGTGGCTTCGAAGCTAAGTTTTAGTGTGCCATTTCTAGAACACAACATCAAGAAAACGAGGAAGAAACAGCAATAATGGAAGAGCCGGTTTCTAAGCTACCTGAAACTAGCAATGGTAATTCCATCCATTATCGGTAGCCTCTTATTCTGTCCTACAGGGTCGCAGGCAAGCTGGAGCCTATCCCAGCTAACTATGGGCGAGAGGCGGGGTACACCCTGGACAAGTCACAAGGTCATCACAGGGCTGACACAGAGACACAGACAACCATTCACACTCACATTCACACCTACGGTCAATTTAGAGTCACCAGTTAACCTAACCTGCATGTCTTTGGACTGTGGGGGAAACCGGAGCACCCGGAGGAAACCCACATGGACAGCATACAAACTCCACACAGAAAGGCCCTCACCGGCTGCTGGGCTCGAACCCAGGACCTTCTTGCTGTGAGGTGACAGCGCTAACCACTACACCACCGTGCTGCCTGAAAAGGTATTTGATGGCAATTAATAACACTGAGAATGAGCTTGGACGTGGGGAAAGGGAAGGAGGGAGGAGGTCTGTACTGCTGCAGAAACAAAGAAACAAGTCTGAATTTCAAAGCTGATGCATTACAAGATAAACAGCACACCGCTTGCATCAAATTTGACCTTCGTTTTCTTTTCCACTCTACTCTGTTGCATAACACACCGAAAAGGTTTACATGATATATTAAGTCTTGTAGTGTCACTACCAAAAAGCCAGCCGGTTGTGAAATATTTGACGCAGAAATCTCTGAGTCATGCTGCTTTATTGACAGGAAGCAGTGTTTTTGATTAAAGCCGTAAATCGATTTTTGAGTAAGACATGCAAATCTTCAACAGAAATGCCATCTATTTTGAATTTGTTTGACAGTTAACAGTGTCTTACACAACAATCATAAACAAAGCTTTCTTTTTGACTTGTAGCTCCAGGGCAAACGCTTAGTGGCATGGAGAGAAGTAAGACTGTACTGAGTGAAATGTAAACACGTCCCACAAAGCACATGTTTATACCACCACTAAAGAGACGGCAATTAAAGACTGAGATTTAAAAAAAATTTAATTTGCACAAGCACAAATTGTTACTCTCACTCAGGATCTTTCTACATTATTATTATTATTATTATTATTATTATCCTAATATTTTTTAGGATGCTATTTTTCTCTCAGTTTTCAACCAATCATCACCAAATTTCACAAGAAGAATACCTCTGGGCTCAATTAAATTGCTATGACTTTTGGTGCTGATCTGGATCACCAAACCAAAATGATTCATGAAAAATTGGCTTTTTTCTCCCAATCACTTATAACTCTGTCAATTTTCATGATCTCATCTCATTATCTCTAGCCGCTTATCCTGTACAGGGTCGCAGGCAAGCTGGAGCCTATCCCAGCTGATTACGGGCGAAAGGCGGGGTACACCCTGGACAAGTCGCCAGGTCATCACAGGGCTGACACATAGACACAGACAACCATTCACACTCACATTCACACCTACGGTCAATTTAGAATCACCAGTTAACCTAACCTGCATGTCTTTGGACTGTGGGGGAAACCGGAGCACCCGGAGGAAACCCACGCGGACACGGGGAGAACATGCAAACTCCACACAGAAAGGCTCTCGCCGGCCACGGGGCTCGAACCCAGACCTTCTTGCTGTGAGGTGACAGCGCTAACCACTACACCACCGTGCCGCCCTCAATTTTCATGATTTTTTCCAAATTCAGCAGGACGCAACCCTTTCCTCACTAAGCATCATTCTCTATCTCTTACCGTTCCGGATCTATAGGGTATGGTGACCAGACGTCCCAGCACAAATAGTCCCAGTCTCTATCTAGTTTTAATTGCTCTATGAACTGAAGAAAAGGTCACTGAGCTCTTGGCTTGGAAATGATTCTGTCAGTCGGGGGGGCAAAAGAAAAGAGCGATTCCAAACAACAGGCTGCACGAACATGTCCGTCAGGAATTCAGCCTAAGTATCTCAGTTTACCCCACTGTGTCAACACAAAGAGCCGCAGGCTAATGAAGAACTAAATCAACCGGGTAGGAAAAAGCAGCACAACGCAGGCATGGGCGAATATTAATGTAATCTGATACTGTGCTGACTGAACACACATGTTAAAGTTTATTCACTCGATAAATTATGAGAGACAAAATTAGATGGCTCTCCTGTTTCTAATACAAACTGCAGTACATATTTATAGATGTAAGTCTCATTTTTTTCAAATGCAGTGGAAAACTCACTATTCAGCTTGAATAATACATCACTTTATATGGCAACTCAGCTATTTAGGCCATGAGTTACGCTGCGTTGCCATAGCGCTGGGCTACTTTCACACAGCTAATGACTTGTGGGAAAAGCTGCACACAAACATTCGACAAACCACTCAATTACATATTCCTTTTGCTCACTAGCTGTTAACAGATATTATAACTGGTTATTTACACTAATAAATCCAGAGCGAACGTCTTTCTGAAAGCAATGCCTTCAAATCTACTGTCAACATCAAACATTCAGAATAATCATAACTCAAACGCAGCGAAGGGGAAAACCCACATTCTCAGTAGATTAAGATCACACACTTTATGATTGAGTAAGTCTGCAGGAATGTTTAGCACTGCAATGCTACATTCCACTGCTTGGTAAACAACACGACTGGATTTGAATTAATTAACTAAATGCTTGTTATCTGATACTGTAGGTTCTGGCTAATCTGCTTAGCAAATGTGTCAGTTATTCCAGAAACAGGCAGAAAACTTATTACACACAGTCAGGTGTATTGCTTTCATTTTGTCATTTATTCTCTCAGTTGCCGACTGAGGCCCTTCTGCGTGATGTTTGCACGTTCTCCTCGTGCCTGTGTGGGTTTCATCCGGGTGCTCCAGTTTCCTCCTACGATGCAAAAACATGCAACTGGCTGCTCTAAATTACCCATAGGTGTGTGTGTGTGTGTGTGTGTGTGTGTGTGTGTGTGTGTGTGTGTGTGTGTGTGTGTGTGTGTGAATATCTCTCTCTCTCTCTGTGTTAGCCCTGTGATGGATTGGCGACCCATCCAGGATGTACCCCACCTCTCGCATGATGCCAGCTGGGCCTAGCTTCCCCGTGACGCACAATGGATAAGCGGTATAGAAAGTAAATAAATAAATAAATGAGTGAATCCTCAGTTATACACTACCGTTCAAAAGTTTGGGGTCACTTTGAAATGTCCTTATTTTTGAAAGAAAAGCACTGTTCTTTTCAATGAAGATCACTTTAAACTAATCAGAAATCCACTCTATACATTGCTAATGTGGTAAATGACTATTCTAGCTGCAAATGTCTGGTTTTTGGTGCAATATCTCCATAGGTGTATAGAGGCCCATTTCCAGCAACTCTCACTCCAGTGTTCTAATGGTACAATGTGTTTGCTCATTGCCTCAGAAGGCTAATGGATGATTAGAAAACCCTTGTACAATCATGTTAGCACAGCTGAAAACAGTTGAGCTCTTTAGAGAAGCTATAAAACTGACCTTCCTTTGAGCAGATTGAGTTTCTGGAGCATCACATTTGTGGGCTCGATTAAATGCTCAAAATGGCCAGAAAAATGTCTTGACTATATTTTCTATTCATTTTACAACTTATGGTGGGAAATAAACGTGTGACTTTTCATGGAAAACACAAAATTGTCTGGGTGACCCCAAACTTTTGAACGGTAGTGTATTTTAATTCATTTTATACCACAGTACTGTTGAATTCTCAAATCCGATTGGTCAGAAGGTGTTGTTTAATTTTCTTTAGTATAAAACTGAGGTGATTAAAGAAAATTGAGCATGCTGATTGGTCGAGAGATTCAGAATATTTCTCGATAATCACTTCAAGCGACTCGGTAAAATGGCGGCCGATCACTTTGCCACCGTAAGTGAGGAAGAATTACAAATGATGAAAGAAAATGCTGTTCCTAAAAGCACTAAAGATGCTACAAAGTTTGGTCTAAAACTATTCAAAGGTAAGGTGGGATTGTGATTTATTTCATCCATTTCAAAAAAGTATTTTATGTGACTCGGTATAGATAAGTGACACAAGTCTGCGCGGCACCTTTATTACCTTCACATATTGCTTTTGAAATTTAAAATAAATGATTTTTATACGATTTTAAAAAAATCACCTGTGTATTTATACTAAAATAATTATCCACCTCAGGCTCAGTGAATAATAACCTCGACTTTGTCTTGGTTATTATTCATCAATATTCACTTTGCCTGCAGCAAATAATTGTTAAATAACAGTAGCTTTGTCAGTAGTTCTAGCTGTAATTCAAAGCACAGGTTTATACAGTGCCTTGAAAAAGTATTCATACCCCTTGAACTTTTTCACATTTTTCCACCTTACAAACACAAACTTAAAAGTTTTTTATTGAGATTTTATGTGATAGACCAACACAGAGGGCAGCACGGTGGTGTAGTGGTTAGCGCTGTCGCCTCACAGCAAGAAGGTCCGGGTTCGAGCCCCGTGGCCGGCGAGGGCCTTTCTGTGCGGAGTTTGCATGTTCTCCCCGTGTCCGCATGGGTTTCCTCTGGGTGCTCCGGTTTCCCCCACAGTCCAAAGACATGCAGGTTAGGTTAACTGGTGGCTCTAAATTGAGCGTAGGTGTGAATGTGAGTGTGAATGGTTGTCTGTGTCTATGTGTCAGCCCTGTGATGACCCGGCGACTTGTCCAGGGTGTACCCCGCCTTTCGCCCATAGTCAGCTGGGATAGGCTCCAGCTTGCCTGCGACCCTGTAGAACAGGATAAAGCTGCTACAGATAATGAGATGAGATGAGTGAGACCAACACAGAGTAGCACATAATTGTGAAGTGAAACGAAAATGATAAATGGTCTTCAAAATTTTAAACAAATAAAAATCTGAAAAATGTGGTGTGCATTAGTATTCAGCCCCCTGTACTCTGATACCTCTAAATACAATCCAGTGCAATCAATTGTCTTCAGAAGTCATCTAATTAGTTAATAGAGTCCTACTGTGTGTAATTTACTCTCAGCATAAATACACTTGTTCTGTGAAGGCTTCAGTGGTTTGTTAGAGAACACTGAAGAACAAACAGCATCATGAAGACCAAAGAACTCACCAGACAGGTCAGGGATAAAGTTCTGGAGAAGTTTAAAGCAGGGTTAGGTTATAAAAAAATATCCCAAGCTCTGAACATCTCAAGAAGCACTGTTCAATCCATCATTCAAAAATGGAAAAAGTATGGCACAACTGCAAACCTACCAAGGCATGGCCGTCCACCTAAACTGACAGAGCGAGCAAGGAGAGCACTGGTCAGAGAAGCAACCAAAGCCCATGATCACTCTGGAGGAGCTGCAGAAATCCACAGCTCAGGTGGGAGAATCTGTGTACAGGACAATAAGTCGTACACTCCACAAATCTGGCCTTTTTGGAAGAGTGGCAAGAAGAAAGCCATTGTTGAAAGACAAGCATAAGTCCCGTTTGCAGTTTGCCAGAAGCCATGTAGGGGACACAGCAAACATGTGGAAGAAGGTGCTTTGGTCAGATGAGACCAAAGTTGAACTTTTTGGCCTAAATGCAAAGCGCTATGTGTGGCGGAAAACTAACACTGCTCATCACCCTGCACACACCATCCCCACTGTGAAACATGGTGGTGGCAGCATCATGCTATGGGGATGCTTTTCTTCAGCAGGGACAGGGAAGCTGGTCAGAGTTGATGGGAAGATGGATGGAGCTAAATACAGGGCAATCCTGGAAGAAAACCTGTTGGAGGCTGCAAAAGACTTGAGACTGGGAAGGAGATTCACCTTCCAGCAAGACAATGACCCTAAACATACAGCCAGAGCTACAATGGAATGGTTTAGATCAAAGAATATTCATGTGTTAGAATGGCCCAGTCAAAGTCCAGACCTAAATCCCATTGAGCATCTGTGGCAAGACTTGAAAATTGCTGTTCACAGACGCTCTCCATCCAATCTGGCTGAGCTTGAGCTATTTTGCAAAGAAGAATGGGCAAAAATTTCAGTGTCTAGATGTGCAAAGCTGGTAGAGACATACCACAAAAGACCTGCAGCTGTAATTGCAGCAAAAGGTGGCTCTACAAAGTATTGACGCAGAGGGGCTGAATACTAATGCACATCACATTTTTTCAGATTTTTATTTGTTTAAAATTTTGAAGACCATTTATCATTTTCGTTTCACTTCACAATTACGTGCTACTCTGTGTTGGTCTATCACATAAAATCTCAATAAAAAACTTTTAAGTTCGTGGTTGTAAGGTGGAAAAATGTGAAAAAGTTCAAGGGGCATGAATACTTTTTCAAGGCACTGTATATTAATCATTCAAATCATTCAAATACATTACCATTTCTATAGTAGCATCTCGTACACAAAGACTTCTACAGCAGACAATCCTAAACCTAAACATAACCCAGACCTAATAATAAATGGATTAAATACGTAGCATTATTCAATAAATAAATAAATATATCTAATCTTCCATATGGTGGAGTTTTCCATTAGGAGATTTGGACCTAACATTTATGGAAGTTGTCTCACTTTGTGTTTGCTGGTTTCTCAGTGACATGACAAACATCTTTCTTTTTTTTTTGTCTTATTAACTTCTCAGAAGAAAATGAAAAAGAAGCTGGGTAATGGATGACTGTTTATAGTTGCTGTAAATATAAACAGGAAATTAACTTGTTTCCTGGACATTCCACAACTTTAAATGTAACTATAAATGGATAAAAAATTATGTGCCATTTATTAATAAATTATAAAGGAGGTGCTCTTGTTGGAAATTATTTTCATCTAATGACTGTAAAAAAAAAAAAAAAGGGTGGCACAGTGGTGTAGTGGTTAGCACTGTCGCCTCACAGCAAGAAGGTTCTGGGTTTGAGCCCAGTGGCTGATGGGGGCTTTTCTGCATGGGGTTTGCATGTTGTCACTGTGTTTGCGTGGGTTTCCTTCAGGTGCTCCAATTTCCCCCACAGTCCAAAGACATGCAGTTAGGCTACCTGGCTTCTCTCAATTGCCCATAGGTGTGAATGTGCGTGAATGGTTGTTTCCCAAGCCCAGAAACAGGATGGTTGCAGCAGGAAGGGCATCTGGCGTAAAACTATGCTCCAATTAATGACACGTGGATCAGTAGGGTCCACATGGACCCTGACCTGGCAACAGTGCTGGACAAGGAGGAAGAAGAATGACTGGAAAAAAACATGGACAAAAAAAAGTGTACCGTCTCTAAAAATTGAAGCAACTGCAGGTCTAGTGCCCCTGCTGGCTGGGCGCAGTATAATTTGTTGCACTTAGAATCCCCATGTATTTCAATGACAAAATAAGCTATTTTCCAAGTCGTGTTTCTCATCTAAATAGTCTTTCCATCTATAGTGTATAATTCGAACATGCTAATATCTGCACACTATTTATTTTCCCCTAGAAATTAATTTTTTAAATATTATTCTACTACATTGTAAGAAGACGTGGATAAATTTGGGAACTACGTGACAGACAGCTTCAGCGATGCGTTGGACCCAGTGTTGTAGTCGAGTCACTAAACCTCGAGTCTGAGTCCAGTCTCGAGGCCCCAGTGTTCAAGTTCGAGTCAAGTCCAAGTCATTAAAGAAAATTTCAAGTCAAGTCCGAGTTGAGTCCAAGACTCCAACCGCACCGTTTGACGGTGGCTGTTTTAGTGCCATTAACATTAGTTTGTTCCTGAACATGACGTATGAACAGGTGAATGTGCTTCTCTTTATCAGGGAGTGTGAAGTATTCTGTCAGAGATGGTTGGGAGATGGAAGTAAGCGCAGAAGGTGTGTTTATTAATACGAGTGAAGACAGTATACAATCCAGAATGGCAGGCAAAATCGTAAAACAGTGAAACAGGCAATAGGTCGAGCGAGGCACAAACAGGCTATCGTAGACTCGGCAGAATCAAAGACGAGAAACAGGAAATCAGGGATCAGGAAACCAAACAAGGAAATAAGGCTCGGTAACGTGTCAGCAACGCAACTCAATACTTCGCAAAGTAAGTGTGTTTTCACAGTTTTTATATAGGCGCGCTGATTGGGCCTTAATCCTGTGCAGGTGCGAATCGTTTACGGAGCTGACGGACTTTGGGCTCTTTTGACAGTGAAATTGGCCAATAAATGGAAAGGAAATGCTAAATCATTATTAAAATCATTTTACAAAAAATTAACACATTCTGGCGGCACGGTGGTGTAGTGGTTAGCGCTGTCGCCTCACAGCAAGAAGGTCCTGGGTTCGAGCCCCGGGGCCGGCGAGGGCCTTTCTGTGTGGAGTTTGCATGTTCTCCCTGTGTCCGCGTGGGTTTCCTCCGGGTGCTCCGGTTTCCCCCACAGTCCAAAGACATGCAGGTTAGGTTAACTGGTGACTCTAAATTGACCGTAGGTGTGAATGTGAGTGTGAATGGTTGTCTGTGTCTATGTGTCAGCCCTGTGATGACCTGGCGACTTGTCCAGGGTGTACCCCGCCTTTCACCCGTAGTCAGCTGGGATAGGCTCCAGCTTGCCTGCGACCCTGTAGAAGGATAAAGCGGCTAGAGATAATGAGATGAGATTAACACATTCTTACTGTGCATATTATCTTTATTGTCAAGGTGAGACTCATTTGACATTTCAGCTGAGACTGATGCGCCTGTTGCGCATCCTTGAATTAATTATATTTTTTCTGTGTGTGAAAAATAAATGAACTTCCATGCATAAACAAAATACCCAATTACAATAAATGAATACATTTTTTTACAATACACATAATTAATGTTAATTGGGTGAAGCCAGTCCAATCAATGCACAAGCTGGTGCGCATGCCCGAGACTGGCACTACAAAGCCACCCTGGCCTCCGTAGTTCGGGTCCTTTGACCCAGCTCTCGCCTACACAATCACAGA
The DNA here is from genome assembly GCF_027579695.1 of Neoarius graeffei. Lineage (NCBI taxonomy): Eukaryota > Metazoa > Chordata > Actinopteri > Siluriformes > Ariidae > Neoarius > Neoarius graeffei. Next base: position 37,152,531 of record NC_083582.1, on the reverse strand, counting down.
TACACAAAATAAAAGACCTGAACTTAACTAATGTGTGTGTGTGCTGTTATATGATTACTGTATGGTCAGAAAAGATGATAGATAAGCGTAAGCGTTGCACAATAACACTACAAACACCTGCAAAGTTATTTAGCTGCTGTCTAGCTGCAGCTTGTAGCTTCCAGCGTTACTATGTGTCCGTATAGTGTAATGTGATGCAGTGTAGTGTAACGCAGGGATCGACCTCGATCTGCAGAGCTCTGTGTCACAATCTGTACGCAGCCAGCCGGATGGTTTTCTATCGCAATCGCGTGGCCACTTCAGGTTAGCCTGGGCCCGCCCATCCTAAGTGTGACGCAACACGAGGGCCTGTTGCGAGCTTAGTCTGGAAAGGCAAGCTATCTCCAGCTCTTCCAAGCTCCCGAAAAATCGGGAGCCAATCAACTTTGAGCGTCTCCAACGGCCCTGGGTAGAGGCGTGTTCAAGGCAGTGACGTAGTAGAACTGCGACCGGAAGCCATAGATTGTTTACAGAATCTATGCCGGAAGCGCTTCATTCACTAGAAACATTACGAACATGGAGCAGCGGCAAGCCTTTGACACAGCGGTAGATGCTGTATTGAAAGCATTCAACGGGAAGTTCTCATTGAAAACGGAGCAAAGAGCAGCCCTGGAGGTATTTATCTTCTTCCTGTTACTCAAGCAGTTTCCGTCACGTCACATACGTCAGAGGAAAGAGTGATGTGATTGGTTTAAGCTTCGTCACAGCCTTTTCTGGCTTCGACCAGTAGCAAACTGAGGCATTTCAGGGAGGCGGGTCAACCACGCCTCTGGGAAACGGTTGGGCTTAATATCTTTGCCAGACCAAATGCTCGCAGAGCTTTGAAGTCGCGTTAGCCAGACTAACTTCAGGTAGCCTCGTATGCATTCGTTTAATGGTCTTCTGCGTGTTAAATAGTTACAAAATTATAATAAAGCAAATACTTTCCAATTTATTTGGTGTATACTGATGAAGCTACGTATTTTTTCTTTTGGCCAAGGGAAGGGCGGCGGGCCAGAATTATAATGTGGCGCTGCGCCACTTTACAGTAAAAGCGCCCGTGGAGAACACTGTTATGCCAAATTATTATGGCATGTTACAAAAAACAAAGAAAAAATCCGAGTCCTCATCTCCAATTTACGAGTCCGAGTCATCAGTGCTCAAGTCCAAGTCAAGCCACGGGTCCTTAAAATTAGGGCACGAGTCGGACTTGAGTCCGAGTCTGGGCGGACCTAACAAATGAGTACCTGACTTCAACTCTCATCTTTCCTGCGCAGACTCTAGCTCCAAATTTGATAACATGGCATTTGTATAGAACAGAAGGGCAAGGAGTCCATGTTATTATTATTATTATTATTTTTTTTTAATAATCGTTATTTTCTTCAAACAGTATGCACTACAAGACTACTATAAATCACTTCTTAAGCTTATTAGTATTGGTACTGTTTTTTTATTACATAATTACTGGTGTCATATAACACGTTTTGTCTATATTGAAAACGCGGTGGATGTTTCCCCTCGGGCGGCACGGTGGTGTAGTGGTTAGCGCTGTCGCCTCACAGCAAGAAGGTCCTGGGTTCGAGCCCCGTGGCCGGCGAGGGCCTTTCTGTGCGGAGTTTGCATGTTCTCCCCGTGTCCGCGTGGGTTTCCTCCGGGTGCTCCGGTTTCCCCCACAGTCCAAAGACATGCAGGTTAGGTTAACTGGTGACTCTAAATTGACCGTAGGTGTGAATGTGAGTGTTAATGGTTGTCTGTGTCTATGTGTCAGCCCTGTGATGACCTGGCGACTTGTCCAGGGTGTACCCCGCCTTTCGCCCGTAGTCAGCTGGGATAGGCTCCAGCTTGCCTGCGACCCTGTAGAAGGATAAAGCGGCTACAGATAATGAGATGAGATGTTTCCCCTCTTCTTCAGCAGAGTTATTTGGACGTCAGTCTCTTGAGACTCTCTAACTTGTCCGTGTAGGTCGTTTCCTGGATGCGTAGCTTCTCTGTGAAATCTGCCTGTTGGACACAAAAAAAGCACACATCCGTAAAACTCAACATCTCCAACACTGGCCCAGATGATTTATGTGATATAAAAGAGTACATGCTGCATATTTCTACTCCGTCAAACAACTTGTTTATCAACAACCCTGCGATGAGAAAAAGCTGAACACCCTGCAGTAAAGATCGAATGATTTAATAGGGAGGGTGAAGTTTCTTTTCCCGGATTCTTATTGTACGCACAGGCCTATTAAATGCCTCCAGCACACATCTGTAATGGTAACAATATGGTTGGGAAGTCACCCACAGCATTTCCAGCATTTGCCTTTTTCAGAGTTTCTACCATATAAGGCATGATGAGATCCACATGAGTTATGACACTCCTGGGAACTTTCGCAACTAAAATATCCCAGAGAGGGGGGAGAAAAAAAAAAACAACAAAAAAAAACGGATGTTATTAAACTTCACTCAATGGGGAAAGAAGAACAGTTCTAGTGGCAGATTTAATCCACATCAAAATCAAATGCTTCAAACTAGCTGGAGCAGGCTGTGATGCTAAGCATATACTCAACGGCTTAACCCGATCCCGAGAGACAAGCCTCAAAGGAGAAGAGAAGAAGAAAGAAGAAGAAAAATATACGCAAACGGATGGTCAATGCAGACTGTTTAAGCAGGGAGAGTTTTTTGTTTTGCACAAAGCTAAATATAGCTTGGAGTGAAATATGTAATTGACCCTGAGCAGATGTTACAGCGGGCTAAACCAAAAAATTGATGGAAATAGGACCGATCTTACAGCAGCTCATTCATACATAAGCCTACAAAGAGCCTCTCAATTTACAGTGTCTACAAATCATATAAATCATTACAGGAACAAAAACGTCTTTATGGAAGTTGAGTAGAGTGTGTGTAAAATCATTTATCCCGTCTACATCCTTTTTCCCGCGTGTTGCTGTTTGTTAAGCTTGTGAAAACGTACGGTAGGGATGGCACAATACGGCAATCTGCGAGGGCAGATTGTTTTCTGCAACCGCAGCACACCCAGTAATTCGATTCCACCTTAAGTCTACCGTAAAATTAATCAGAATATCTGCCAGGAGCTGTCTAATGTGTTCCGTGTTATGTGCAGAATACCAATGATATTAAGCTGGGGAACATTACTCAAGTTTTAATATTAGATTCTTTTTTTTTTTTTTTGGCATGATCAGTTGGGTAGAGGAGGCCTGTGGGACAGTATGAGCTCAGACCTGATATTTTAACTAATATCATTCCTTCCAGGACCCTGCGGCTTCTCCTTTTAGTCGTCATCTTCTCACAACTTCCCCTTCCTAATATATGAAGGTTCCATTTATTTGCATACTTTACAGGAGGAAACCTGTAATTGAGAAGATAAATATACGGGTAATGGCCCTCGTTTATCAAGTTGGAAACGCATGGATTTATTTATAAATCTTTCACCTTAGCATTTACAAAAGAATCATGGTATTTGGGGGAGGAATAAAAAAAGTGCATATCCTATAAGCGCTTCTGAGTTTGTATAAACGTTCGTATAAGGATAAGGATCCCGATTTATAGGCTTCAGATCGTGTAACTGGCAGGAGTTACTGCAAATTTATGTGAAATGAAACTCATTTCATTGAAATGACTTCAAATAAATAAGACTAGCGATTTGACGAGGACAAAAATAATGTCTGGGGATAAACTTAGGAAGAGTTCGGGCGAGGTTATGGTAGCTGACATGCTGTAGTAACTGAGCTTGAAGATTTATTTTATCGCAAACCGCTCTTAGGAGGCGCTCTTTCGCCATTTAGTCATCGTTTTTGCAAACAAAAATTCCCGCCAAGAATTTTTATCTATCTATTTATTTTTACCTCGCCTGGGACGGAGTCCACCAGGGGGCGAGGTATTGTTTTCGGTCGGGTTTCATTGTTTTTTGTTAACGATATTACGGGAAAACGGCTGGACCAATCTTCATGAAACTTTCAAGATAGATGAACATTGGTCTCAAATAGAACCTCCAACATTTTGAGGGTCATCCGGTCAAAGGTCAACAAAAGGTCAAAATCGTTCTGACATCTTGGAGTGGTGAGATAAGCGCGAGATACTCATATATATCAAGGTAACGTCTATTACTGCACCATACTACACGACTGAAGAAGAAGACAAGAGACAAGATGCCTGCTGTAAGTGTGATAAGTGGTTTCACGAGTCATGTTTTAATGTTGTATGCTAATGTTATATATATTGTTATTAAATGTTTATTCATATACTACCTTTTTTATTTATTTACTAGTTTATTCATTTACTACATTGTTATATTTTTATGTTTGACATCTCATCTCATCTCATTATCTCTAGCCGCTTTATCCTTCTACAGGGTCGCAGGCAAGCTAGAGCCTATCCCAGCTGACTACGGGCGAAAGGCGGGGTACACCCTGGACAAGTCGCCAGGTCATCACAGGGCTGACACATAGACACAGACAACCATTCACACTCACATTCACACCTACGGTCAATTTAGAGTCACCAGTTAACCTAACCTGCATGTCTTTGGACTGTGGGGGAAACCGGAGCACCCGGAGGAAACCCATGCAGACACGGGGAGAACATGCAAACTCCACACAGAAAGGCCCTCGCCGGCCACGGGGCTCGAACCCGGACCTTCTTGCTGTGAGGCGACAGCGCTAACCACTACACCACCGTGCCGCCCATGTTTGACATTAATTTGTTATAAATGAATGTTTTGATATGCTTTAAAACAAACAAAAAAATGTTTGTGGTCAATATATGGTCATCACACATTGTCCTACATACCAAACAAAGTACCCCACTCAACCTGAATACATCAGCTTTGCTGAAGGGGGGGGTCAGATTGTGTTGAAGGATGTAAAAGGCTCTTATAAATTCACTGACTAGATTAATTTCCCCTTTGATATGTTCTTAAAAATCTATTTAAAGAAAACATACACACATTTGAATCATTATAATGGATTTAGATTGTTAAAACCGCATTTTATTTAAAAAAGTGTCCCACTTTACCAGAATTTACCCTATCCATTGCAACAGGTTGGTGGTTGTAGCCGATAGAAAAACGTTAAGCTGTTTATATCTAATGTATTTAGTATTCACACATTTTTTGTAGGATATTAATCACCGTTTCCTCAACTTCAACAATCTCCGACGTCTGTTCACTTAATATCAGGATATTCTATTAATGTGAAGCAAACTATGAATAATAACCCCGCCGCTATCCTTTATCATAGCTACATGTATGACAAAAAAATGCGAGCCAGCGCTGCCAGCGCATTACATAGACATCCTATTATTACGTAATAATAGGATGTCCATGGCGCATTACACTGAGTGCAGCGTATCACCACTCCAAGATGGCGGCCCCGCGTCTCGTCAGCGCTTTTAGAATTTACATTGGATGCTCCGTCTACGTAATAATAGGATGTCTATGGTGTCTACTGCCTCATATAGAGGCGCTCGCCACTATGTCATTGTGCTGTAAGAATGTAACGATCGTGCACTGCGCATGCGCATACACGTGTTCCGATTAAAATGGCCAGTGAGTGTATACAATTCGGTTCACTGTTCGAAATAAATGGACTAGACTAAAGAAATCGCTTTCAGACATGTTTATGCTTATTACAGAGGGAAAGTGCGTTCCACTGAGCTCTAGCGCCGGGCCATTTCCGGGAGATAAGAGTTTGGGTCATGGTGACAGCATGTATATGTCAGCCTCGGTTTGGAGGTTTCAGTTTCGGAAACTGTAAGAGTAGAATAATATAAAGTACAGACACTTGGTATATTTTACTTCAGTGATTTTTAAATTGTTCATTTTTGGATTACGCTTCATTTTTGTGCCTACTGCTTCATAGAGTAAATATATATGCTATATTTACTGTATGGACATGGGATCAGAAAACTATTTTATTTATAAGCAGGAGCCACATGGACCCATAGGGTACCTATTTTTTCGCGATATCTTCCTTCATATTCATCATAAGTGCTACCGGGTGAGGTTTGTTTTGCCTGGCAACACTTGCTTTAAATTTGTGAAGCTAGTTACCGTCGTCAAGGAGGTTGTGTTTTCGGTGCAGTTTGTTTGTCTGTCAGTCTGTTTGGAAGCAGGATTGTGGAAAACCTACAGGCCTGAATTCCATGAAACTTGGTGGAAGGGTGTAACATGGGCCGAGGAAGAACCTATTACATTTTGGAGCCAAGGAGCAAATCTGGCATTGCAAGGTCCAGCACTTGCCATCCAGTAGATGGCTGTAAATTCAGTACTGATAAAACATAGCCAACATAGAAATATGACAACTCTATATCACAATCCACATTTGTTGGTGCCGGTAATCCTCTGGGATACACATGCAGGCATGTAATTCTAATAATGTTAGAAATATATCCAGACACATAAAATGGTTCTGGCTGCAGCTTTGCATATCACAAAAGAACTGATGATTGTCCTTTTCTCCGAGTGCCCTTCTTTTATCAGTTTTTTTTATCAGATCATTTTAGCCTGTGAAAACATTTACACGGAACTTTACTAAAAGATGGCCAAAGTTTTTTTTTTATTTAACACCTCATTATGAAGTGCTGGCTTCATTGACACACTTGAACTTGGCCCCATGTGGACAGTTGGGGGTCGCGCCTGGAGGACGTTCTGGACTCTTGCAGTGGTGCTTTTGTGGCTGGGGACTGCAGTTGACTTGCTGACTTTGGGACTATGGTTGTCGTGAACGGTTTTGCGCTCGGGTTTCCGTCGGTGGGGGGTTTATAGCATCAACGAAGCTGACTTTATGTTTAGACTGTTAATGTTATAGTCATGCTGTCTGTTGTTGCCCGGATGAGGATGGGTTCCTCTCGAGGTTTCTTCCTCATGTCGTCTGAGGGAGTTTTTCCTCGCCACCGTCACCACGGGCGTACTCATTGGGGATAGATTAGGGATAAAATTAGCTCATATTTTAAGTCGTTCAAATTCTGTAAAGCTGCTTTGCGACAATGTTTATTGTTAAAAGCGCTATACAAATAAACTTGACTTGACTTGACTTGAAGCAAACGTCATACCTGTAGCTTTACCAGCACCTCTTTGGTCATTGGCCCAAGCACTTCACGCACATCTTCTACACTGACACCCTCCAAGCTTTGGAGTGTCTCTCCCTTTTCGCATTCAGTAGACTCTTCTTCTTTCTTCTCCACACACGTATCCGAATCCTGAGGGAATATAAACGCATTATTTAATATAAATCTTGCCCTGCCAGACAGCCATAATTAAAGTGTAGCCAACATTCAAATGCACAGGATGACATAAACACGCCAGATGTGTTTACTGGTGTGAGCTGTTCCTGCTAACGCTGCAGTAAGATGGGAAAGCTTGTTACATTCTTGGACGGTGCATAATAGAGAAATATTGCAATTTCTGACGGGAACCTGAATTCTTAATAATGGGGAAAAGATGTTTTCGTGTCAATGGTGTAACCGTTTACAGATAGGACATGAGATATGATTTGAACAACCATTAAAAACGAGGCGTTTAATCATAAGCGATATTGACACACAGAGGAAAGACCTTCTACAGCTATTGAAGGAGGCAGAGCACCTACATGTGGTCTTGCTTTGAACTGCATTTACAGTATTTTTTTTTTTAAACTTCAGATGATCTTGTTTCAGAAGAAATCGGCATATGTGGTGGAGACTATACCTAATTTGAAGGTCATATGTTTTATATACACACTACCGTTCAAAAGTTTGGGGTCACTTTGAAATGTCCTTATTTTTGAAAGAAAAGCACTGTTCTTTTCAATGAAGATCACTTTAAACTAATCAGAAATCCACTCTATACATTGCTAATGTGGTAAATGACTATTCTAGCTGCAAATGTCTGGTTTTTGGTGCAATATCTCCATAGGTGTATAGAGGCCCATTTCCAGCAACTCTCACTCCAGTGTTCTAATGGTACAATGTGTTTGCTCATTGCCTCAGAAGGCTAATGGATGATTAGAAAACCCTTGTACAATCATGTTAGCACAGCTGAAAACAGTTGAGCTCTTTAGAGAAGCTATAAAACTGACCTTCCTTTGAGCAGATTGAGTTTCTGGAGCATCACATTTGTGGGGTCGATTAAATGCTCGTAATGGCCAGAAAAATGTCTTGACTATATTTTCTATTCATTTTACAACTTATGGTGGGAAATAAAAGTGTGACTTTTCATGGAAAACACAAAATTGTCTGGGTGACCCCAAACTTTTGAACGGCAGTGTATAAGCCATAATAAATGAAACAAAGTCAATATTTGGTGTCGACCCTTTGCTTTAAAAAAATAAAGAAATAAAATAGTAGTCTCAGGTACAATGAGTGCAGTTTTATGCGGAAATGAGCTGTAGGTTTTACTGAGCATCTTACAGAACCAGCCCCAGTTCTTCTGGACACTTCGACTGTCTCACTCGCTTCTTAATTTTGCACCAAAACCCAGCAGCCTTCATTATGTTTTCTTTTTTTTAATCTGAAAAGTGCTCTCTTCTGTAATATGCTCGGATACAAACTTTTTTTTCTGCAACATTTAATTTTGTGCTGGGGGGGGGAACCAAAAACGAACGTTTGGAACTCTAAAATGTTTTTGTACTGACTCGATAACGCAGAAGTCATAAAATAGAAATCTATCACAAAGTTTGTATGAAAAAAAATCTCTAAAAACATTTTAAATATAGAATTAAAGCATTTTTTTCCTAAAATAAAGAGGATTCGTGTGGAATTTTGGCCTGTGGACAGAGAGCAGATTGTTTGCAAATTACAGTCCCTCTCCTCCCTCAGTACGGAGCACAGCCTGCATATTCCAGCTGGAGTGCTGCACAGTGTGAGCGAAAAGGAAAAATGTTACTCATACTTGGAACTAGATTCATGTTTCCTCTTCAAAATGATTCACATGTGAAACACATTTTCTCACTCACTGGTCATATCACAAGGCCAAAAACTGAATCACTACATGCACCACATGAACAACTGGATTGTTTAAACCTCATTTCTTGGGTTTCTACAGAAAGGTTCGGTGATTTGTAAGTGTGTATGGCAGCAACTTTCTTTACCTGGTCAAGGGGGGAGGGCGCTACGTGATGGAGGTCGTCGGTTGGCGTTCCCTCCTCCAGTGGAGCGATGAAATCAGCTGAATTAACCACCTCGATGATTCTCTGGAACATCACATGACACCAATGAATATGTCGATAACAGTGCATATCTTATCCACATGTCTACCTTGTGGAGGACGGCCCCATATGGACAGTTGAAAGTCACACTTGGAGGACGCCCTGGACACTTACAGTAATGCTTTTATGGACTACAGTTGACTTGCTAACTTTAGGACTGCAGTTGTCATGAACAGTTTTGCACTCAAGTTTCCATTAATCAAGAGTTACAACATCAACGAAACTGACTTCATGTTAAAACTGTTAAAGGTCCCATGGCATGAAATTTTCACTTTCTGAGGTTTTTTAACATTAAAATGAGTTCCTCTGACCTTCTTAAGTCACCCCAGTGGCTAGAAATTTCATAATGTGTAAACCAAACTATGCCCAACATTTGAGAATGGCGCATCAAAACGGCGCGTTGATAAGCTCTTCCCTTTACTACGTCAGCAAGGGAGATGATCCCCACGCCCCCCCCTCTGGATTCCCACCCACTGTATGGATTGCCCGCCCAGTTGTAGTGAGGAGACCATAGAGGACACAACAACATGGCATCACCTAAGCGAGCGAAACATGGAAATTGCGCTGTACATGGATGTGACAACACAGAAAAGAGTCTGTTTTTACTGCCGACGGGAGAGCCCCTGAAGACGCAGTGGCTTAATTTTATTTACTTCAATAATACGCCGTCGAGTCTACCTAAGGCGGTGTATGTTTGTCGGAAGCATTTTCCTGAGGAATGTTTCCACAACTTGGGACAGTACAGGGCAGGTTTTGCACATCAACTGTCACTGAAGCCTGGGTCCGTACCAAGCATCCCTGCCGCATCAGCAACAAACACCGAACAAGTAAGTGTATAACTGATCGTTTTGCCGTGTTTTAAAATCAGTGCGTTAGCCTAGCAATGGCTACATTAGCTGTGCAGCTAACCGCTTCCTGCAGTTAGCCAGGTAATCTGCGCTACAAAACTAAAGAGCATGCAGCATGCTCTGTTAAACTGAGTTTAGTCTGGAAATTGACTGTAACTTATGAGCTTATGTTTGACTATTGCTCCGCAATGCATGTCTTGTGTTGGATAAGCGATATGTTGCTGTAGTTGCTGCTTCTATCCTCTTTGGTTATGGAGTGCGTGTTCAAGCCTAGGGTATTATACGTTCGTAAACTACCACTCCGAACACTCTCACTCTCTGTTCTCTGTGTCACGTTGAGTTTACGAAAGGAGTCCGAGGGAGAACGGGGTTTTGTCTTAGCAGCGTGGCTACAGGCGCTGATAGCAGCGAGTATGTGTGTGCACAGCTTGGTCAAGCCCCTCCCCCTCCCCCCATGGCCCGCCCCCACCCTCTACCCTTCCCCGCCTCCTGCTTCTCATTAGCAAAACAACGCACTGGGAAAAGCGCTGAAATGGGGCTTTCTCCCAGGAGGCTATATTTACGTGCCAAGGGTTCATTTCGAGAAAGGCTGCGGATATAACATCCGGAAGCCTCCACGAGCCCGTTTAAAGCATCAACAAACCACCATGCCATGGGACCTTTAATGTTATAGTCATGTTGTTGCCCATATGAGGATGGGTTCCCTTTTGAGTCTGGTTCCTCTCGAGGTTTCTTCCTCATGTCGTCTGAGGGAGTTTTTCCTCGCCACCGTCGCCACGGGCTCGCTCATTGGGGATAGATTAGGGATAAAATTAGCTCATGTCTTGGGTCATTCAGATTCTGTAAAGCTGCTTTGGGACAATGTCTATATTGTTAAAAGCACTATACAAACAAACTTGACTTTATAATGAAGCGTAAAAACAAAAATGCACGAGTTGATTTAAAAAAAAAAACCTTTACGCTTGAGAATATTTAGGCTTCGCGTTAAGGCAGTGAGGTACATTTTCTTGTCATTTAGCTGGAATGCTTTTAAAGTTCACTTGGCAGAAAGCCCCGCGTACAGAACCCAAACTCGGCTCTGTAAGAAAAACAAAGGCTCTGTGGTTTACATATTTGAGATAATTACAATGTCAAATGGAGGGTGAGGGGAAGAACAATGGTCCATCATTACTCAACTGCTCTGCTTTACTCCCCTGCACATGATTCACGCTTTTTCATCTTCCGATAAACGAATTAACGTCACTTTAATGGTTGTGAAATAAAAGAAGGCTTTCCTGCTTCCCTTTGTGGAACTTGTTAAACATGTTGATTCACTAAAATGTTTCCAATATACACACAGAGAGAGGTGGAAGAGGAGGCCATTAATATTCAAACAATGCTTTGAACCCTCCATCAAAACAAATAGAAAATGCTCGTGTTATATGAAATTCGGGACCCATTATGACTGTGGCACAGCGCTTGACCTAGATTTGTTCACTGATCCCCACGATGCTCCGCAGCAAATATAACTATTCACTCGCAGCAGCTTAAAACACCATTCAGGCGCAAAACAAATCTGCTGCTTGTCTTCCGCTTCTGATGTAATGAGTTTTCCCATTTTAGGGACGTTACACTTTTATAGTTCGGAGACAGACTGGCACTGTGCGACACGTCATGAATATTAATCACCACTTGGACGAAAAAATATTAGCAATACACTTTTCCTACTGTTTGACACTTTGAAAGTGTATCTGGAACGTAATTATTGCACGTTAATAATGGATGAGCAAATCAGCTGAGAGGCAGGCTCGGATCCGCCCGAGCTGAATTTCAAACGGAGAGATGACAGCTCTCATTAATGCTGTTCACCACCTGCAAAACGGAGAGGCGAGCGAGACAAGGGGCAGGCGCGCTGCGAAGCCAAGACAAGATGTGGAGACAATTTACCGCCGCTTAATTTGCAACAGCATCTGGGTTGTCTTATTATAGAAGGAACCAGTGGTCAAATAGCTTCCGTATGTTAAAAAAAAAAAAGCGACTGCTGAATGCTTGCATGGTAATTATGATGATGATAAATGAATTTGAACAAGCTGTTATATCGGCTGCTGATGAGTCACCACATATCTGCCATATCTATGTCCTGAAATGGGAAAAACATGCTCGTAAGCTTCATTCACATTTAAAGCAATTAAAAAAGTAGGTTGTGCCAAATTGCACTGTGACTCGTGCAAATCTTGAAAAATGTCAATGTTGGCAGATAATCCCTGCTTCTTCCTTTTTCTTCCTTCCTTCCATTTGAAATGACAGTCTTTATGCAAACTGAAGTGCACTGAAAACATTGTAATAAAAACAATGAATATCTCATCTCATCTCATCTCATCTCATTATCTCTAGCCGCTTTATCCTGTTCTACAGGGTCGCAGGCAAGCTGGAGCCTATCCCAGCTGACTAGGGGCGAAAGGCGGGGTACACCCTGGACAAGTCGCCAGGTCATCACAGGGCTGACACATAGACACAGACAACCATTCACACTCACATTCACACCTACGGTCAATTTAGAGTCACCAGTTAACCTAACCTGCATGTCTTTGGACTGTGGGGGAAACCGGAGCACCCAGAGGAAACCCACGCGGACACGGGGAAAACATGCAAACTCCACACAGAAAGGCCCTCGCTGGCCACGGGGCTCGAACCCGGACCTTCTTGCTGTGAGGCGACAGTGCTAACCACTACACCACCGTGCCGCCCCTCAACAATGAATATCTCATCTCATCTCATCTCATTATCTCTAGCCACTTTATCCTTCTACAGGGTCGCAGGCAAGCTGGAGCCTATCCCAGCTGACTACGGGCGAAAGGCGGGGTACACCCTGGACAAGTCGCCAGGTCATCACAGGGCTGACACATAGACACAGACAACCATTCACACTCACATTCACACCTACGGTCAATTTAGAGTCACCAGTTAACCTAACCTGCATGTCTTTGGACTGTGGGGGAAACCGGAGCACCCGGAGGAAACCCACGTGGACACGGGGAGAACATGCAAACTCCGCACAGAAAGGCCCTCGCCGGCCACGGGCCTCAAACCCGGACCTTCTTGCTGTGAGGCGACAGTGCTAACCACTACACCACCGTGCCGCCCCTCAACAATGAATATATGATATGTAAAAAATATATACGTATAAATATATAAATCTTAAGTCTTGCCGTGTTTGATTAGAGATAGCTTATCAGTCCAAGAACAAAGATAGGAAAAGCTGGCTGATCTCCACATACGTCACTGACTTTCCTTCTAACTCTATTTAGGCTTCCTTTCACAAGACACTTCCTCATACAAGTGTAATGACATCCTTTATCTAGAAACGATTGCACATCTTTCCTGATTTCGTCACAGATGAATGGCACTGGCTTATAGGTGACAACATCAGCATGCTTGAATTTAATTTGAAACCATTATCTGAGCCTCATGTAGCCCACGTGTGTGTGTGTGATGTGTGTATATATAAGACTATAATCACCTCCATTCCTAGCAGCACGTCATGTCTCGGGTGGGTGAAGAGGAATTCGTAGAGGCTGTAATGCTGGAAAAGACTGAAGTGCATCATACAGTAAAGGAAAGAATTTTAAAGCATGTTTAAAACCATGACATGTAGGTGTTTGGTCAAGGTTCCTGAGGGAAAACTTACAGGCATGAACCATTTATGACCACTAGATGGCAGGCTTTCTCTTTACAAAAGACAAATGCCAGCCTACAATATTTAAAACAATAGTTTTGAAATTAATAAATAAGAGGTTTCATTCATCTGTTAATTCATTTTAAAACCGAAACCTACACCCCTGACAAATATATATTTTACGATATTTTATAGTACAGTTTTTCTCAGTCGCTTTTGTGCATTCCTCAGATCAGAATTGAAATTCTCAGAACTGCTTGTTCAAACCCCACATCATAACAGCAATTTCTCATTCTCTTGAACAAACAGTAAATGCTTTGGTACATCCATGCAACTGATTGTGTATAATTACCTCGCCCGGGATGGAGTCCACCAGGGGGCGAGGTATTGTTTTTGGTCGGGTTTGGGGTTTTTTTGGCTAACGATATTATGGGAAAACAGCTGGACCAACCTTCATGAAACTTTCAGGATAGATGGGCATTGGTCTCAAATAGAACCTCCACACTGTAAAAAAAAAAAGTGACCATCTCAACTTAAATTTTCTAGGCAACATGATGCAAGAGAATTTTGTGTTGAGATGGTCAACACCAAAAGGTAAGTTGGCTGAACTCAAATTTAAACTCAGAAATCCTTGTTAGGTCAACAGCAATTGAGACAGGTTGAGTAAACTAGAATTTTCTAGGCAACATGATGCAAGAGAATTTTGAGTTGAGATGGTCAACAACAAATAGTACGTTGGTTGAACTCAAATTTCAACTCAGAAATCCTTGTTGACTTAAGAAGGATTTTCGTGTTTAAATTTGAGTTCAGCCAACTTACCTTTTGTTGTTGACCATCTCAACACAAAATTCTCTTGCATCATGTTGCCTAGAAAATTTAAGTTGAGATGGTCACTTTTTTTTTTTACAGTGCACATAGACACAGACAACCATTCACACTCACATTCACACCTACGGTCAACTTAGAGTCACCAGTTAACCTAACCTGCATGTCTTTGGACTGTGGGGGAAACCGGAGCACCCGGAGGAAACCCACACGGACACGGGGAGAACATGCAAACTCCACACAGAAAGGCCCTCGCCGTCCACGGGGCTCGAACCCGGACCTTCTTGCTGTGAGGCGACAGCGCTAACCACTACACCACCGTGCCGCCTCGGGTAATCATATTATTATTATTATTATTATCTGTCTAGTTCAACCAGATTATATACACAATATGACCAAAAGTATGTGGACACCTGACCATCACAGCCATATGTGGTTCTTCTCCAAACTGTTGCCACAAAGTGTTAAGCTCACAACTGTTGACCATCTTTGTATGTTGTCCCTGCTAAAAATATTCTATAGAATTCCTATAGAACAAGTTCTAAAGTAATCCTATAGAAAACTTAATGGAAATCCTGTAGAACTTTAGTACCCAAGGCCTATTGGAACACTGTAAAAAAAAAAAAGTGACCATCTCAACTTAAATTTTCTAGGCAACATGATGCAAGAGAATTTTGTGTTGAGATGGTCAACAACAAAAGGTAAGTTGGTTGAACTCAAATTTAAACACGAAAATCCTTCTTAAGTCAACAAGGATTTCTGAGTTGAAATTTGAGTTCAACCAACGTACTATTTGTTGTTGACCATCTCAACTCAAAATTCTCTTGCATCATGTTGCCTAGAAAATTCTAGTTTACTCAACCTGTCTCAATTGCTGTTGACCTAACAAGGATTTCTGAGTTTAAATTTGAGTTCAGCCAACTTACCTTTTGGTGTTGACCATCTCAACACAAAATTCTCTTGCATCATGTTGCCTAGAAAATTTAAGTTGAGATGGTCACTTTTTTTTTTAGTGATACAGCACGTGTATATATGCGTCATTGGTTTTACCAACAAGGATACCAACATGCAGCGTTGCAACAGGTTGCAGCTAGTTCTATCAACAAGGATATCTTTGATATTTGGATGTTAAAATTCTTGATAGCTCATGATATCACAATGAGAGAAAGTGTATTAGGCCGACCTGGTTTAGTTGGTTGTAAGTGAAAATTACATTTCTGAGTCAAATGATATGTAAAATCTATGTTCAATCAACACCCGCCCGTAAAATTTTTTACAGTGCAACATTTTGTGGGTCATCCGGTCAAGGTCACCAAAAAGGTCAAATGCGTTTTTGTTGTGGCTACTGCCTCAAATAGAGGCGCTCGCCACTACATCATCGTGATGTAAGAATGTAAGAGTGTAACAGTCGCGCACTGCGCATACACGTGTTCTGATTAAAATGGCCAGTGAGTGTGTACAATTCGGTTCACTGTTCGAAATAAATGGACTAGACTAAAGAAATCGCTTGCAGACATCTCACCTCATTATCCCTAGCCGCTTTATCCTGTTCTACAGGGTCGCAGGCAAGCTGGAGCCTATCCCAGCTGACTACGGGCGAAAGGCGGGGTACACCCTGGACAAGTCGCCAGGTCATCACAGGGCTGACACATAGACACAGACAACCATTCACACTCACATTCACACCTACGGTCAATTTAGAGTCACCAGTTAACCTAACCTGCATGTCTTTGGACTGTGGGGGAAACCGGAGCACCCGGAGGAAACCCACGCGGACACGGGGAGAACATGCAAACTCCGCACAGAAAGGCCCTCGCCGGCCACGGGGCTCAAACCCGGACCTTCTTGCTGTGAGGCGACAGCGCTAACCACTATACCACCGTGCCACCCCCGCTTTCAGACATGTTTATGCTTATTACAGAGGGAATGTATGTTCCACTGAGCTCTAGCGCCGGGCCATTTCCGGGAAATAAGAGTTTGGGTCATGGCGACAGCGTCTGTATGTCAGCCTCGGTTCGGAAGTTTCAGTTTCGAAAACTGTAAGAGGTAAGAGTAGAATAATGTAAAGTACAGACACTTGGTGTCTTTTACTTCAGTGATTTTTTAAATTGTTCATTTTTGGATTACGCTTCATTTTTGTGCCTACTGCCTCATAGAGTAAATATATATGCTATATTTACTGTATGGACATGGGATCAGAAAACTATTTTATTTATAAGCAGGAACCACATGGACCCATAGGGTACTTGTTTTTTGTTTTTTTTTGCGATAGCTTCTTTCATATTCATCATAAGTGCTACCAGGCGAGGATGGTTTTGCTTGGCAACACTTGTTGTCTACTGTTTTTTACATCATCAATTGCTCATGTCATGTTGGTCAAAATGCATTATGCTGATTCTCTGTTGAATAATCCCACACCACAAAACATCCAGGCATTATATCATTGCTTGAGTCATTACATGCAAAAGTGTTCAACTAGTTATCAGTCAATCATATTTTATACATTTCTAATACATTTTTTGGTAAATGTGCCTTAAATTGATGGAATCGGTCTCGAGAGAGTCTTAACTTTCATTTGTGTGACGCATCAGATCAACCATTGATCAATCAGTTCTCTACAATAGCTCAGAAGTGAATCCCATGAACCTTCATTCGGCAAGCATGTACATCGATCAGCCATAACGTTATGGGCACTGACAGGTGAAGTGAATAACACTGATTATTATTAGGGCTGTCAAACGATTAAAAAAAATTAATCGCGATTAATCTCAGAATTTCATATAGTTAACTGCGATTAATCGCATTTTTTAAAATCTATGTAAATGAATAAGGCTTTTAAAGTGAAATGTTACAATTAAAATGGTGAACACATTTTATGCTAAAAGTACTGTACTTGTTAAAAACTGCTGGGACAAGAGGAAATGGTAAGGGAGTTTATTCACTCACATACTAGGCAGTACTGAACATACAAAACACAAAATTGGATTTTGTGATGGGTTAGGGAGCTGTAGTCTCAAATATAAAACATGTATAGTAGTCACATACTACTGTGTCTCAGTTCAGACACGTGTGACAAAAGAAAATAAAAATGAAATAAAACTTCAATTGTGCTGGAGTTGTATTCAGTCACAGCCTATAGGACTTCACAGTACTGTGCAAACAAAAATAAAATTGTAGTTGGACTTCAATAAAGACATTTAGTGTCATATCACAGTGCTACAGCATACTGAAATCTCACTTTGCAAAAGTATAAGTGCATTCCAAAACCAACTCAATCACCATAGACATACGGTAAACATAGACGCCGCATTGAGCTGGTGGCCCCGTTGCTGGGATACGTCAGAGTGTCCGCCATATTGGATGTGGCAAATCTTCCCCGTAAACCAATGCAAGTAAATGGACTGAACTTCATAAAGCCCCTTTCTACAATAATATTTAACTCGATGCCTTTTATTCACCCATTAACACACACACGTATATATTTGGGAAACAAACAGGCATCAAAACAACACATATAACTTTTAATGTGATGGTTATAACTCATACATGTCAACCTTTGGTCAATCAAACCTGTATAACCAAACTCCAAAATCCGTATTTCCCTTATAAAATCCGTATAAGATGCAAATTAAAATAATTTACCTAAAATTTGAATGATAATTAACAATGATGTATCCCAGTTACTTTTTATTCAATATTAATAACAATAAACCTTCAGAATGAATACAAAGCTCCAATGTTTGACAAAAACACAAAGTGTTATCAGCGTAGTTACGAAGGAAATACTTCGTTGTTTGGAGACAGGTTTCACCGAGCGGGCTATTATGCGCAAGACTTCATATTAGCCACAAAGTCAGGAAAATCTGTTCGTAATATTACGTTATAATGACCAAATACAATGAAAAGTATTTTTCCAGTCTCACCTGTGAAAGGTAATCCCATGTGATCTCGTTTGGATGGTAAACCTGTTGGTACAGGGATGACGTATGATTCTATGTTTATGTCTATGCTCAATCACACTCTACTTTTGAAATGAAACTTCCCGTTTAACAGACCTTTCTCCATCACTCACACTTACTCTTATTGAAGCAGCGCGCGACAAGCCTCAACAGGAACTACGGATGACTCGCAGGGCCAAATTTGAATTTGCGTTAACGGCACTATTTTTTTTAATCGCGATAAATTGAGATCGCGTTAACGCGTTATTATCGCGTTAACTTCGACAGCCCTAATTATTATACAAGCAGGACACTTTTTTCGATGGAATAAAAACGTGTTCTATTCCCTTCTAGCGAGTTTCATTCATTTGGGTTGATAGCATGCAATATCGTTAGCATATCGCTTATCCTATGTGTATTACGTCACTCTACCCAATGGAGAATGAGCGTTGAATATGGTTTACGATATCGCATGGTTGTCAAGACAACATGACGTCACACATTGGAGACATAAAACTTCCTGCGCTAGCAAGTGACTGTGACAATTTGTAAACAAACATGGCTGCCAGGTTTGCTTCGTTAAATACAGAAGATTTCGAGAGAATTTTGAAAGAGAACGATGCGTTGAACACCCAAAAGGAATGTGTATGTCTTCATCTTTGACTCGTTCAATGTCATGCTCGCTGAATGGAATAGATCTGATATACCATGAAAAAAAGCCAGTCAATATTATTGAATTATCTCATTACAATAGCACCTGTCAAAGGGTGGGATATATTAGGCAGCAAGAGAATAGTCAGTTCTCAAAGTTGATGTGTTGGAAGCAGAAAAAATGGGCAAGCATAAGGATCTGAGCGACTTTGACAAGGGCCAAATTGTGATGGCGAGATGACTGGGTCTGAACATCTCCAAAATGGCACATCTTGTGGGGTGTTCCCAGTATGCAGTGGTTAGTACCTACCAAAAGTGGTCCAAGGAAGGACAACCGGTGAACCGGCGACAGTGTCATTGAGTCGCATTTATTAACAGTCGCAGTTATTAACTTTTTCAGCAGTTTGTGCTACAGTAGACCCCGAAGCCGCTGCCAGGCGCCGCTAAAACCGCCATTTAGAATTTGAGCCGCCGCTAGCCAATAATTTTGTAAGCCAATTTGAGCCGCTATCTAATAAAATTTGGCTGAGCCACTAAGAATTGTGTACATCAAATAATGGGTTTATCCACATCATGAGCTACAAGAAAAGTGACACAAACATGATCAACTGTACACACTAGTAGTAACACAATAGAGACGTATAGGCATACACTGTAGAGATTTAGAACTGATATCACAGCACAGAGAGCCACCACAAGCTTGCCGCTGTGACTACCTGTCTGGCTTCCCGCCCCTCACACCGTTACCACGATACACTGGGGAACCCGGGAACCCACCCAGAGCATCAATCGACTCCGATATCGACGAGATGGCTGCATTCTTTGCCGCTGCTGAGGGAAAGTGTAAAGGTATTTTTTTGTTTGTTTGTTTGCACGTCCAGGTTTTTCCGGGATTGTCCCGGTTTTTTTGTGGAAAATGGAAAATGTCCAGGAAAATGGAATAACCTTCCCGGGACACGTTTTGTCCTGGTTTTTTACTTCCTCACATTATCCCCCATTGAAATAAACACAAATCATTAATGTTTCTCGCAGCCACTTAACATATTAATAGTTTTCACGTAAGCGGGCATATTGTAGGCAGCTGCTTGTGTGGCCTCACCGAATGTTTGCGCACGCAGCCAGTCGCCGTTGCTAGGTGATCGTGGTCAACACAACGGCGGCCGCGCGAAATCAAAGATACTGGAATACCGTAATACCAAACAATAGGTGAGAGTTCCCTTGGTCGGTGCGCGAGTAGGCTGGCTGTCTACTTCCTATGTTCTGATTCTGATAAAGGCTGGTTCTAAAGCCTGGGCCAGTTTCATCAATAAATGAATCATTAAATAAATCATTAAATATATCAAAAAAGAATGCCTGAACACTGGCGTGAGAAATGAATACATCAGTTGTCCCAATAACATAGCACCTCTCTCTTGTGATTAAAACAAAGGATTAGGGCTATTTGGTATGATACGGTAGTCTAACTTTTAAAGTTCAGTTCTCCAGAGAAAAGGCTAAAACAACAACGAAGCAGACTGAGAGAAATTATATTGATTATATTTGTATTATTTTGATTTGGAAACGGAATGGGAGGAGAGACAGACGATGAGGGAGTCGGACAGAATGAAGTAGAAGATCCGGTACCAGTCAAAAAGAAAAAAAAATATTGTTAAAAAAATATTGGCGTCCAAATAAGATCATTCCTATATGAAATTATTTTTTGTAATAATATTTGTGGTAGTGCCCATTTAAGGGTTAAGAAGACAAAATGAATTTTAACTAAACGCCTAACTGCACCAGTTGAACTGTTTTATTTTTAAACGTGAACATTCACATACAGTAAGGCATAAGGCATCGTAGATGTGCGTGTCCGCAGCCCTCAACCCCCGCGCTCGTACGTGCGCGCAGGCGCGGCCGCCGACCGATGTGTCCCGGTTTTTTACAACTCGGATGTGGCAACCCTATTCACATACTTCGAGATTGATAAAAAAAAAAAAGTACTCCACCACTCTACTTTCATCATAGTAAGATAGCTGCCAGTCCTTCACTGGTCATTGCTAGTGAGAGTAGATAGCTAGATGCCTTCCTCGAACAATCCAGATTAGCTTATTATTAGCATTGAACTACAATCTTGCTAGATTTATATTTACAATGAAGTAAGAGACCAGGGGACCTGTGGTAATTTGCTATTTATTCCCCCCATTTGTTTGATCCGTTCGCCCGGATATATGCCACACAGTGACGTCCAGTATCAGCCATTTGTAGCCATAAACATTTTGGTGGCTGCAGCAGCCATTAAGGTTTTGGCTGAGTCAGCTAGCCAGCCAATAATTTCATCAGCCAGCCATTATCCTGAAAACAAACGGCTTCGGGGTCTATGCTACAGTGGCTCTTCTGTGGGATTGGACCATATGGGCTAGCCTTCGCGCCCCATGCGAATCAGTGAGTCTTCGACAGAGACGTTTCCTGTGGGCTTTTTTTTTCTTACTGTAAATTTGTAATTTTTTTTTCTTTTGTATAATGCAGTGCTGTAAAAGCCTTTCCTTTCTTTATAATAATGTCTGTCAACAAACTGCAGTACAAACAGGAAAGTACAGTGAAAACTCTGAATCATATCTTGCAATCAATCCCTCCAACACACAGTAATGTGGAACTTTGTAGTACTGAAATTGTTATACCACACAGAAAAAGGTGCTGCCTTGTGCATTTTCAGTCAGTGTTACCAAAATCCTCGTCACAGTTTTTATTAGGAAACACTTAGAGAGCAAACTGTTACACTGTCAACATAACTAAGCATTTTGACTATCTTGTTCAGAAACAATGGTGCAAGGACTCATCATTCTGATGGGACTGACAGTTTCACTGACATAAATACTTGCTTTTGAGACATAAACTAAGCATTCTGAGCAAGTTGCATGCTTTTGCAGGTAATCCACTGTGTTTTGCAGTTTGCACACACTGTTTCAAGAAGTGCGCTAACTTGGTGTTTCTCAATCTATGGGCCGTGGACCGGTACCGGTCCGTGAGAAGATTACCGTCGGTCCGCAAGCCTGCCTCTGCACTAGTAGTCAGTATTCATCTCATCTCATCTCATTATCTCTAGCCGCTTTATCCTTCTACAGGGTCGCAGGCAAGCTGGAGCCTATCCCAGCTGACTATGGGCGAAAGGCGGGGTACACCCTGGACAAGTCGCCAGGTCATCACAGGGCTTAGTAGTCAGTATTATAATTTCAAACTACTGGTCACTGTCAATCAGATTATGTAGAAGAGTGATTGGCTGGCTCAGCTCTCAGTGCTTTTGTCACTGTGTGTCACGTAGTGTAAGTCCCGCCCCCCCATTCTAGAATGTTAAGCGTTCCCGCCCGCGCGAGGTTGCACACTTGTACTTATTCATTCATTCTGTCCCAAGTCCAGTCATTCGCACGCACACGCTTTATGAGAGCAATATCAAGCAAGCTACTCTTGACTCTTTCTTTGGAAAGCGCCCATCTGACAGTGCAGATACACAACATGAGCCAGAGGCAAAAAAATATCGCCCATTCACTCGCAATTACGACCCTTCAGACATACAATTCGGCTTTATTTCAAGTGATAGTTGTCCCCCGAAACCAATCTGTGTTATCTGCCAAACCATGCTAAGCAACGAAGCTATGAAGCCATCCAAATTGCGCCGGCATTTGGAAACTAAACATTCGCATCTCAAGGATAAATCAGAGGATTTTTTTCAGAAGAAAACATGATGAATTGGCCACACAACTAAAGTGTTGAAAAGTAATTTGATCGAGAATGAAAAGCTAACAAAGGCATCATACATGATTTCACACCACATTTCCAAATGTCAGGCACCCTTCACAACTGGGGAGAAGCTAATTATGCCTTCGATTGTTACTGCTTGGAGTGAGGTGTTGGGTCCGGCTGCTGCAGCCAAAGTAAAAGAGATTCCTCTGTCAAATGACACGGTCTGTCATTGAATTGACGATATGGCGGCAGACATCTCATCTCATCTCATTATCTCTAGCCGCTTTATCCTGTTCCACAGGGTCGCAGGCAAGCTGGAGCCTATCCCAGCTGACTACAGGCGAAAGGCAGGGTACACCCTGGACAAGTCACCAGGTCATCACAGGGCTGACACATAGACACACAACCATTCACACTCACATTCACACCTACGGTCAATTTAGAGCCACCAGTTAACCTAACCTGCATGTCTTTGGACTGTGGGGGAAACCGGAGCACCCGGAGGAAACCCACGCGGACACGGGGAGAACATGCGAACTCCGCACAGAAAGGCCCTCGCTGGCCACGGGGCTCGAACCCGGACCTTCTTGCTGTGAGGCGACAGCGCTAACCACTACACCACCGTGCCGCCCGCGGCAGACATCGAAACGCAAATTTTAGAAAGGGCAAAGTCATCTGACTGGTTTGCCATTCAATTGGATGAGACCACGGATCTCTCTAACTTGGCTATGCTTCTGGTCTACATCAGATATGCTCATGAGGGCCGGTTTCATGAGGATTTTTTGTTTTGTAAGGTGCTTCCAGGGACCACAATCGCTGGAGAAATATTCCGTATTCTTGATGGGTACATCTCTGGGCATGGGTTGATATGGGGGCGTTGCGTCAGTGTCTGCACAGATGGGGCAGCGGCTATGACCGGCAGGCACAACGGAGTTGTTGCTCGGGTAAAAGCCATTTCACCATCAGTGCAGGCAACGCACTGTGTTATTCATCGAGAGGTACTTGCCTCTAAACGCCTGTCCACAGAGCTTCGTGAAGTTTTAAATCAAGTGGTCAAAATAGTGAACTTCATTAAGGCCAATCCGACAAATTCCTGTCTATTTACAGCTCTGTGTGATGAGATGGGTGCAGATCATGTTCATCTGCTCTTGCACTCTGAGGTTCGTTGGCTGTCATGGGGTAAAGTGGTGAACAGAGTGTACGAGTTGAGGCATGAGGTTGAGGCATTCTTGACAAATAAACAGTCCAATCTTGCCGATCACCTGCGAGATCAGTCTTGGCTTATAAAGGTTTTGACATCCTGGACCACTTCAATATGCTAAACCTGTCGATCCAAGGCCAAGTGTGTGACATTTTTCAAGCCAATGATAAAATCATGGCTTTCAAAAAGAAGCTCTCAGTCTGGACCAACAGAGTTAATAGAGGTGTGTTTGACATGTTCGGCTGTCTGTCGTCTCTGGCTGATGAAGGTGTGGATTTGGGGCAGGTGCCGGCAGTGATCGCGCAACACCTTACCGAAACACTGCGTCATTTTGATTCATACTTCCCCTCAAAATCCCATCTCATGGAAAAGCAATGGGTAAGAGATCCATTCACCAACCCAGAAACGAGCGCTCTGCCACCTGTGGTGCAGGATAAACTTCTGGAGCTTTCGTGCGATGCTGGTTTGCAGTCGAGATTTGGTCGACTTTCTCTGTCTGAATTCTGGCTGTCATGCTGTGATGAATATCCCCAGCTGAAATGAGATGGCAGTGAAAACACTGATGCCTTTCCATTCAACATACCGTACCTCTGCGAGACCGCATTTTCACATTTGACAGCCACAAAGACAAAATACCGAAACAGGCTCAACTCAGAAAACACGCTCCGAGTGGCCTTGTCACCCTGTCTTCCTCGTTTCGACCTGTTAGTGGCGAGAAAGCAGGCACATCCTTCGCATTAGGGAATGCTGACTTTTCTTTTACCAAAGCTCTGTGGGTGACTGGGCCTGTCATTTGAGGTTAAAAGTCAGCACGTAGCCTACGTTCAGTTCTCCCTTCTTCATACTGGGACTGTGTAATCAGTCAGTATTAGGGCTACAGTGGGTCTTTAGGTTTCTCGGTTTGAGGTCCCATGTTTCTGGTAGACCTTTTTATAAGTGTGTGTGTGTGTGTTATTGAGGCACTGTCTGGCAGTGCTTCAAGTTCAAAGGTGTAGTTTAAAAAAAAAAATCTAAAACACAAAAGTAAAAAAAAAATCTTGGTTTAATGGTTCTTACGCAAATGGTAATAATAATAGTCAAATTATTGGGCCTACATATCAGTATATTTATGTAATTTGGCAATAATCTCAAAGCCAAAGCACTTCTGTTAGTTTCCCTTGTTTAATAATAGTTTAGGCCTAAGCAATAATCTCATCTCATTATCTCTAGCTGCTTTATCCTGTTCTACAGGGTCGCAGGCAAGCTGGAGCCTATCCCAGCTGACTACGGGCGAAAGGCGGGGTACACCCTGGACAAGTCGCCAGGTCATCACAGGGCTGACACATAGACACAGACAACCATTCACACTCACATTCACACCTACGCTCAATTTAGAGTCACCAGTTAACCTAACCTGCATGTCTTTGGACTGTGGGGGAAACCGGAGCACCCGGAGGAAACCCACGCGGACACGGGGAGAACATGCAAACTCCACACAGAAAGGCCCTCGCCGGCCACGGGGCTCGAACCCGGACCTTCTTGCTGTGAGGCGACAGCGCTAACCACTACACCACCGTGCCGCCCTAATAATAATAATTATTATTATTATTATTATTATGGCATATCTTTGGACAGTTACTGGTCATTTGGCAATTTTCTACAATTCTGCCAATGCACTCCTGTTAGGTCTTATTTAGCCAAAATATTGTTATGCTGGTATAAGCCTGCTACTTGTAACAAGTACTACTAACAAAAATTAAATAAATAAAATAAAATAATAATAATAAACTATGTATGTATGTATGTATCTATCTATCTATCTATCTATCTATGGAGGCGCACACGATGTGTGTGTGTGTGTGGGGGGGGGGTTTCAGGGGGGCGCACAGAGGCGTAGGCCTATGCAGGGCCTTGCAGCACCAAGGCCTAACATTACTGGGCCCCAGAGCAAAGAAGTTTGAGAAACCCTGTGCTAACTGTTGTGCAAATGTTAATGATGATTCGAGAAATGCACCAAAGTGACTGAGAAAAACTATAATCTAACCCTAATTTACAATAATTATTGTTGCGTAATAACAATAAAATATAAGGTTTCATATTCACACGGCACACTTTATTAGGAACACCTTTACACATGCAATTATCAAGAGTAATGCAAAAAAAAAAAAAACACCCCAAAACCCAGATATAGGTCGAGAGCTTCAGTTACTGTTCACATCAAACATTATTTGAGTGATTTGAGTGAGTGAACCAGTCTGATCATTCTCCTCTCTCATCAACAAGACATTTCTGCCTGCAGAGCTGCTGCTGGATGTTTTTTGCTTCTCTAGAGACTCTACAAACTGTTGTGTGTTAAAATCCAAGGAGACCAGCAGTTTCTTAAGAACTCAAACTAGCCCACCTGGCAACAACAACCATGTGAGATGTGAACGTTAACCTGTGTCTGTATGATTTTTTTTGCATTGCGCTGCTGCCACATTATTGGTTGACTGGATAATGTACAGGTATTCCTATTAAAGTGGCCAGTGGGTGTATATATTAGTGTAATAGGTGAATATTTAACAGTTATTCCACGAAATCGAGTCGTACATGAGCTGATAGCTGACGAGGCGCGTAGCACCGAGTAGGCTATAAGCCATGTACGATGAGATTGAGTGGAATAACTGTTTTATTCTAGCCACATTCACTGGATTTTGAAAAAACAGAGCATTTTTATTTTTTTGCAAATTTGAGAAATAAAAACTTTATACAAAACGTCAGACAAAATCATTCTCGCTTAGAATGTAAACAAACCGGCAAAATGACAGTAGCAATTTGTGGAAAATGCGATAATAATAATTCTTGAAAAATAAAAAAAAGATACGTTCTTACCATCAAATACTTTGTGATGTATTGGCAATTTATTTTGGTTGCACCACACCAGTAGGGGATGCTCTCCTGTGTAAAAATGTATTGAGTTGTTCCAAGAAGAATAAACCAGTGTGAAAATACAGCAACCAAGTGTGCAGAAGTGTCTGTGAGAACTGACATATTGATGTTAGTATATGGTGACTTAAACAGTAAATATCTTGA
The DNA here is from genome assembly GCF_027579695.1 of Neoarius graeffei. Lineage (NCBI taxonomy): Eukaryota > Metazoa > Chordata > Actinopteri > Siluriformes > Ariidae > Neoarius > Neoarius graeffei. Next base: position 37,125,439 of record NC_083582.1, on the reverse strand, counting down.
CGAGATATAATATACTTTAATTCAATTTTTTTGTTGCTTTTTTAATTTTTTGAGGTTTTGTTTTCAAGTACAGTTTTTATTTCATCCTCGGTTGGTTCAGCAACACGCACCGCCATTTTCTTCTTTAGGTTTTTTTTTGGTGGTTGGCAAACCAATTTAAGGGGCATTACCGCCACCGACTGGGCTGGAGTTTGGAACAGGATATTTTTATTTATTTATTTATTTATTATTTTCTTTTTTACTATATTCTTTTAGCTATTTCTGTTTCTTTTAAATACTTGATAAAAAAGTGATATTATCTGACGATGCACTCTGCCACTTTTGTTTTTCTCTACTCACGGTATATGAGCTGATAGACTAGTAGTAGAGTAGCCAATCAGAGCACGCAATTGCTCATATCCAGAGAATGTGGATAGAATAATACCGATTGCACTTCCTTCCTTCCTTCCTTCCTTCCTTCCTTCCTTCCTTCCTTCCTCAATCTCACAAATCCTATCCCATGTCCAAAAAAGTTGGGATGCTGTGTAAAATGTACATTTTAAAAAATGCGATGATTTGTAAATCATGTAAATGACATATTTTATTGAAAACAGTAAAAGACAACATATCAAATGTTGAAACTGAGAAATTTTATTCTTTTAAAGAGGAGAGGGACCATCCATCTTGTTATCAGCACACAGTTCAAAAGCCAGCATCTGTGATGGTATGAGGGTGCATTAGTGCACATGACATGGGTAGCTTGTACATCTGGGAAGGCAGCATTAATGCTGATTGATATATACAGGGTTTGTCAGAACATACGCTGCCATCCACATGATGTCTTTTCCTGGGAAGGCCTTGCTTATTTCAGCAAGACAATGCCAAACCATATTCTGTATGTATTACAGCTGCACAGCTCCATAATGAGAGTTTGGGTGCTAAACTGGCCTGCCTGCAGTCCAGACCAGTCTCCCATTGAAAACATTTGGCACATTATGAAACAAAAAATACGACAAAGGAGACTCTGAAATCCTACATCAGGCAAGAATGGGATGACAATTCACTTTCAAAACTACAGCAATTAGTTTCCTCAGTTCCCAAAAGTTTACAGTGTGTTGTTAAAAGAAGAGGTAAACATGCCCCATCCCAATTTTTATTGTAACATGTTGCTGGGATCAAATTCAAAATGAGCATTTTTTTCCCCAAACAACAATTAAAATTTCTCAGTTTCAACATTTAATATGTTGTCTCTATGTTTGTACTATTTTCAGTTACATATAGGGTTCCCATGCTTTGCAAATGATCACATTCTGTTTTTATTTATATTTTACACAGCATCCCATCTTATCTTGTTGTTCTCAATCAATATAGTTCTGAAGACAGCTCTAATTCTAACAAGCTAACACTAGCATTTAAAGGTGTTTATGGTATATACACTCTTTCTAGTTTAACACCACTATTAACCCTTTAATCCAAAACATGGGTCAAAAGTGACCCAGCTGAGTTTTTATCTTCTATATCTTTGCAATAAATTAATTCCATCATTCAGTATTCAAGGTATTCCTCAATTAACTTGTTTTTGATCATCATACATCCTTATTTTATTTTTTCCTTTCTTACTTTTTGAATAAAAACCCTTTTTGTATCACTACCCTTCTAACACACAACATGGGTCAAAAATGACCTGCATTAATTTTCCAGGTTATTTCATGTATGGCTGAGTGTTTCTATGATATACTTTTGAAATAAATTCATTTTGCCATTTACTTTTCCAAATATGCAGTAAATATCTTGTTTTTGTTTAGCACAAATCATCATTTTTATTTTTCCTTTCTTAAGTTATGAACAAGCACAGCTTTTGTAATTCTACATCAAGTTTACACACATGGGTCAGAACCAACCCGCATGCGTTTACTACAGCGTTTGGTGGGAACTGTGAATTGTGCTTGTGTCAGACATTTCACAGCTCAGCACAGCGCCCTTTGCCCATCTAATACATGTCAGTAATGTTTTTCAATTGTTCTAACATTACCTTAGAAAAAATTGATTATGTTTAGGTTACCTTGAGAGTGAGTAGATTACTTGTCAGAAAGTTACAAGTAATTACTATTAGCTACCGAGCTGTTGACATATTCTACTTTAGTTAGCTAATTTTATTGTAGTTGGCTTAGCTAACTACATAGTTAATAAATAAATAACTGGCCCCATTCACTGCTAAAGTAATTACTTGAAACAAGTTATTATTATTCTAGTATTAAGACATTTAATTTTAAAATCACACTTGGATGACCCATGTGTAGTAATCTAAAAAGTATTTTTGTTCATAAAGTAGGAAAGAAAAAATTAAATTAATGATTTGTGGGAATTAAAAACAAGATATTTAAAGAATACTTGGAATATTCAATCATAAAATAAATTGATTTCAAAAGATAGCGCAAAGAAAAACTCAGTCAGCATGAAATAACCTGGAAAATGAATGCGGGTCATTTTTGACCCATATTGTGCATTAGAAGGGGTGTGCATGTGTTTTGCATCAAAGAGTTAAAAAACTAAAAAGAAGGGGGGAAAAACACACTCGTTATCAAGAAAATTTGTAGTTAATGCTAGCAAGCCAGCTAGCTATCCAGCTAACTCACAAGTTACCGTTCAGAACAGAAAATATTTTATGGTTTATGTACTTGATATATCTGGTTAACTTTCTGGGCCATTCTTTTGTTTAACATCACTACAAAAATGCTAGTGATCAAGAACATTTCAAGCTAACAGTAGCACAGCTAGTTACTTAACAACCTAAAAAGTAATTTCTGGATATGTATGGATATGCGGTTTTCTGAGCAGTTTTCTAGTTTAAAAGAACTAATTAAAAAAAAAAAACAACAAGCAAGCAAGTTCATGTTTTGCTAACACCTTATACATAGGAACTGCACTGTCTTTTTCACTTACAAATGCGCACAACTTTTGCTAAGTAGCAAAGCTAGCAAATAGCACTCTAAGGCTGTGACTAGATAAACTAAACCACCAGCAAGTAACAAAGATAAAAAGGAAATACTTTCTTGAAAATGTGGAAATGGGGATAGTTTCTTGAAAATGCTGCTATCAAAGCTTTAACCTAGTTTCACAGTGGCACAGTCAGGATCCTCTTTTTGGACTTCTCGAGTGCCTTCAATACCATCCAGCCCCTTATGCTTCAGGACAAACTGAACAGGATGTGAGTGGACCCCTGCCTGGTCACCTGGATCTCCAGCTACCTCACCGACAGGCCGCAGTACATCAGGCTGAAGGACATCATGTCTGGCACTGTGATTAGCAGCACTGGAGCACCCCAGGGCACGGTGCTGGCCCCTCTTCTCTTCACCCTGTACACCGTGGACTTCTGCTACAACTCGGAGCTGTGTCACATTCAGAAGTTCGCCAATGACACAGCCATCGTGGGGTGTATCAGGGACGACAGAGAGGAGGAGTATAGGAGCCTGGTGAGGGACTTTGCCATTTGGTGCAATAGGAACCATCTGCAGCTCAACACCTCGAAGACCAAGGAGCTGGTCATTGACTTTGGGAGGTCCAGACCAAGGTCATGACCAGTTCTGATCGAGTGAGTCGAGCTGGAGGCTGTGGATTCCTACAAGTACCCCGGGCTGTGGCTGGACAGCAAGCTGGACTGGACTTGCAACACCAACCACCTGTACAGGAAGGTACAGAGCAGGCTGTACTTCCTGAGGCTGCGGTCTTTTAACATCTGCAGGAAACTCCTGTGGATGTTCTATCAGTCTGTGGTCGCCAGTGTCCTGTTTTACACCGTGGTGTGTTGGGGGGGCAGCACATCCAAGAAGGACACATCCAGGCTGGACAAACTGATCAGGCGGGCTGGCTCTGTGGTCGGCATGAAGCTGGACTCTCTGGTGACAGTGGCAGAGAAGAGGACTATGGACAAACTACTGAACATCATGGACGATGCTAGTCACCCTCTGCACATCGTCATCAGCAACCAGAGGAGCCTGTTCAGTGACAGAATGCTCCTTCCTAAGTGCAGGACTAACAGACTTAAAAACTCCTTTGTCCCTCACGCCATCAGACTGTACAACTCCTCTCTGGGGGGGAGGAGGGGTAACAGGAGGACAGAGGACGGGAAGGAGCAGTAGCCTAGCTTGACAAAAAGCAATACTGGACAATGTGCAATATAAATGTGCAATATAATGTGCAATACCTCTCCTGCTGGACATTTTTCCATTTTTAAAAAATATTTAAAATATATGTTAATATTTAATTTATCTAGAAGTTTTTTTCTCTATTTTCTATTCTCTGTTTATCCTGTAATGATGCTACTGGAATTTTTATTTCCCTGAGGGAACCCTCCCTAATCTAATCTATTTACATTCTCTTGTACTGTTTTGTTCTCCTTATTCCTCCCCCAGGCAAAAGATGGCTATTTTTTTCATCTATCCGAGAGGACACAATTTGGACGATTCATGAGGACAAACTACACTGGCAGCAATTGCAGACAGTAATCATCCATCCATCCATCCATCCATTATCCGTAACCGCTCATCCTGTACAGGATTGCGGGCAAGCTGGAGTCTAACCCAGCTGACCATGGGTGAGAGGCGGGGTACACCCTGGACAAGTCGCTAGATGATCGTAGGGCTGACAGACAGTAATCAGAGTTACTTTAAAATCTGCTCTAATCAGCGTTGGCAAGCTTTCTAACTTCCTTCAAAATTCTACAGAAAGTCCTCCCACTTCCCAAATCTGCTATTCTAACCTCTCCAAATCCCATTTCCTCCGAAGTCATACAAAAAAAGAAGCAGAAGAAGAAGGAAGAGAAGAAGACCGTAATAGTATCATAATCCAGAAATTTACTCAAACCCAAACTTATAGTACATGCCTGATCAAAAAACTTGGAAATGCTCTAATGGTTGACTTTGCAGGATTACCATGGTGGGTCAAACACTTGCGCAATCAGTGTTTTTTTGCTTTTTTTTTTTTTTTTTTGGTAACCCACATTCTCAAAAATGTTACGTACACTGTACTGTAACAGTGTGTGAGAATACCACAACAAATTACACCATAACCCATTTTGCATTTGCCAAAATATAAAAAAACCCTCTTATGTCTCTGTAAACTAATCATAGTATATCAAGATAAGAAAGATTAATGGTACTATTAAATGGAAGTCAGTGCTCTTACACTACATCTGTAATCAATCCATAGCTTGCTACTGGCCATTTTATGGATGACACTGAAAGTATTAAGAGGCTAAAGGAAAGACCTGAGAAGACTTCACCACTAATGAGTGGTTTGAATAAAGCCGATTTAAAATGCTCAATGTTTGCTTGCTTAAAATATTTAAGCAAGCGAAGATTTTAAATCACTTCAAATATAATTGCCTTGCTTGTGTTTTTCGTGTTGCTTTTTTCCCCCACAATTGTTTAACTTGTTATGCATCACAGAAGCCTACATGCTTCACAATCCATTGGTTTATGAATTATGCATAGTATTAATTATAGAGGATATAAAAAGGGATCCAATTTGCTTATTGCTAGTAGGCAAAGAAGTGGATACCTCACAGTCATTATTAATGAAAACAGGAAAAGAATGATCTCGTTTTTATTCATCCTACTAGCTCATAATTTTAAGATAATTACAGCATGTTCAGGAGAATATTTTATATATATATATATATATATATATAAACAATGTGGTATCAATGGGGAGAAATATTAACCTGCTCCTGAAGTAATCTGCAATGGATTTGATTTGATCCGCATCAAACAGCGGTTTCACGGTGGCACTTGCCGATGGTGATGACTGTCTAGTTGCGAGCAGCGTCCGAGAGAACTCCTTAAAGTTGTCAGCAAATGGCATGTGCTTGTCTGAAAAAGACAAATCCAGGGCCAGCACAGTCATGAATTATACTGCAAAAGAGTTCTCATTAACTTGGTATTACGTAACAACTTCCCTTCACCATCTCCTCTTTGGAAAAACCCTGGTGCCAACAATAGTTTTCTCTTAAAAGTAGACGGCCTTTCGATTTCATAAAACCGGTGAAATCTAGCTCCCTCTGAAATTTGTTCATTGTGATATACATTTGGGCGGCACGGTGGTGTAGTGGTTAGCGCTGTCGCCTCACAGCAAGAAGGTCCTGGGTTCGAGCCCCGGGGCCGGCGAGGGCCTTTCTGTGTGGAGTTTGCATGTTCTCCCCGTGTCCGCGTGGGTTTCCTCCGGGTGCTCCGGTTTCCCCCACAGTCCAAAGACATGCAGGTTAGGTTAACTGGTGACTCTAAATTGACCGTAGGTGTGAATGTGAGTGTGAATGGTTGTCTGTGTCTATGTGTCAGCCCTGTGATGACCTGGCGACTTGTCCAGGGTGTACCCCGCCTTTCGCCCGTAGTCAGCTGGGATAGGCTCCAGCTTGCCTGCGACCCTGTAGAACAGGATAAAGCGGCTAGAGATAATGAGATGAGATGATATACATTTATTTCTCATCTCATCTCATTATCTGTAGCCGCTTTATCCTGTTCTACAGGGTCGCAGGCAAGCTGGAGCCTATCCCAGCTGACTGCGGGCGAAAGGCGGGGTACACCCTGGACAAGTCGCCAGGTCATCACAGGGCTGACACATAGACACAGACAACCATTCACACTCACATTCACACCTACGCTCAATTTAGAGTCACCAGTTAACCTAACCTGCATGTCTTTGGACTGTGGGGGAAACCGGAGCACCCGGAGGAAACCCACGTGGACACGGGGAGAACATGCAAACTCCACACAGAAAGGCCTTCGCCGGCCACAGGGCTCGAACCCGGACCTTCTTGCTGTGAGGCGACAGCGCTAACCACTACACCACCGTGCCACCCCATTTATTTCTGTAATATCAAAAAAAAAAAAAAAAAGCAGGCCATTCTGTGGCTGGGAAGTTATTTAATTTGAGGGGATTCTCGAGCAAATAATGTACATGAAAGTGGTGCTAGCTGACCGCCGATATTTATTAGTTTGGTCCTGTGTTTCCTTTCCTTCGAATATAATATAACGTCTTTTCTTCTCGCTTTCCATTACTGTAGTCGGTCTTTCAGGTTTCATTCGCGTCCTCCATTTCCCTTTCCGGTTTCAAAATTGTATCCTACAATGCCTTGCACGAACGGGGAAAGCCCACCACGTCATGCATGACGTAGTGTGTTGTATTGCGTCACGGTGAAGCAAAAAATAATAGCGGCGCGCTTAGGGCCACGTGGCTCTAAATTAATTAATTGTTCTATTAAAAACAAACTAATAAAATTGGAAGTCTGTGATTCAAATTCAGTAGCTTTCAGTCCACTAAACAAAAATCGCTGGGTGTCGGGGAAAATTCTTTTTATGACCTAAACCTGAAAAATCTGAAAGGCAGTCAGTCTAGCTTTAGTGGTTACGTTACACTATACAGCCAAAGGGTTGTGGATACCTGACCCTGATACCCATAAGTGCTTTTTGAACATCACATTCCAGATTTAGTCCTCCTCTGCTATTATAATCATCTCCACTCTTCTGGGAAGGATTTCCACTAGATTTTTGATTGTGGCTGTGGGGCTTTGTGTTCATTCAGCCCAGCCGGCATTCTGATTCATCCCAAAGGTGTTCAGTGGGGATGAGGTCAGGGCTCTGTGCAGGACACTTGAGTTCTTCCACACCAACCTTGGAGCACCATGTCTTCATGAAGGTCACTTTTGGCACAGCAGCACTGTCATGCTGGAACAGGTTTGGGCCTGTTAATTCCAGTGAAGGAAAATTGTAATACTACAGCATACAAAGACATCCTGTACAACTGTGTGCTTCCAAATTTGTGGCAAGAGTCTGGGGAAGAAAGATGTATGCGTGATGGTCAGGTGTCCACATACTTTTGGCCATATAGTGTATTAGTAGCAGCAGCGTCTTTGAGAGTCTGGCTATAGAGCGAGAAGCTATGAAGGATCTGGACTGACACTGTTTGCATGTATGTGTGATGGTCAGGTGTCGATGTATTTTTGCCCATATAGCGTATTCAGGGGCATCAGAAGCATTTTTAATGTGGGGGGGACACAGTGGCGGGGGGTCTGGGGGTCCTCATCTCATTATCTCTAGCCGCTTTATCCTGTTCTACAGGGTCGCAGGCAAGCTGGAGCCTATCCCAGCTGACTACGGGCGAAAGGCGGGGTACACCCTGGACACGTCGCCAGGTCATCACAGGGCTGACACATAGACACAGACAACCATTCACACCTATGGTCAATTTAGAGTCACCAGTTAACCTAACTTGCATGTCTTTGGACTGTGGGGGAAACCGGAGCACCCGGAGGAAACCCACACGGACACGGGGAGAACATGCAAACTCCGCACAGAAAGGCCCTCGCCGGCCATGGGGCTCGAACCCGGACCTTCTTGCTGTGAGGCGACTGCGCTAACCACTACACCACCATGCCGCCCCGGTCTGGGGGTCCTCCCCCAGAAAATTTTTAATTAATTAGATGCCATTTCCTGCATTCTGGTGTATTTTTAACAGGTTGTTAAACACCTAATTTTACCTACAAAAGTCACTTAATTCAATGACTATTTTAGAGACTCAACAATACGTAAGTCCTCATTCAACTAGTCCATATATTCATCAGCCTGTTTTTAAACCCACTGCTCTGCCTAAGATAATGAGATGAACGTGACACAATTTATCACCAACAATGACTTCATGGGTGCATTTTACTTTTTATTTTGTGTTTCCTTTTTTATTTAGTTTTAGATGTAACACAACATGCCACTGTGCCAAGCAATAGTGACACTCAACTGTATGTCTAAAAATAAGAATATTCATAATTTCACACAATGAACAGGCATGACTTGGCATCATGCAAACTTCATAACACAAACTCACACTGTGTCAAGCAACGGTGACACACAAAAAATAACTTCACACGATGAACTGGTGCAATTTTGTTCACCACCAACAGTGACTTTAGTGGGTGCATTTTACTTTTTTCTGATTTAGTGATACTCATAACATAGGGTGACCATATTTTGATTTGGGAAAACCAGGACACCTTAGTGGGCGGCACGGTGGTGTAGTGGTTAGCGCTGTCGCCTCACAGCAAGAAGGTCCGGGTTCGAGCCCCGTGTCTGACGAGGGCCTTTCTGTGCGGAGTTTGCATGTTCTCCCCGTGTCCGCGTGGGTTTCCTCCGGGTGCTCCGGTTTCCCCCACAGTCCAAAGACATGCAGGTTAGGTTAACTGGTGACTCTAAATTGACCGTAGGTGTGAATGTGAGTGTGAATGGTTGTCTGTGTCTATGTGTCAGCCCTGTGATGACCTGGCGACTTGTCCAGGGTGTACCCCGCCTTTCGCCCGTAGTCAGCTGGGATAGGCTCCAGCTTGCCTGCGACCCTGTAGAAGGATAAAGCGGCTAGAGATAATGAGATGAGATGAGACCTCTTGTACATTAACTTTAAAAATAACTCAAAAATGTAAAAAAACTAACAAAAAATATCAATAGTCTATCTTTAGTTTCCTGCTTAATCCTCATCTTCCTCTTCGTCTGGTTTTTCTTCCTCTTCGTCTGGTTTTTCTTCCTCATCCTCCTTGTTTGCCCATTGATATTTTGCTGTAGAGCTGATCTTTCTCAGCAGTTTTTTGTTGCTCAACAAATAAGCATGAAAGTCTTTGCAAGACATATCTTTGAAATTGCATTGCACAAATAGAATCCCTTTCAATGATTCAACAGAGAGCTGGTTCCTCTCCTTTGTCCACTGGCTCTGCATCAGTGAAAAAACTCTCTCCACATTTGCATTGTGAGAAGGAAGTGCAAAGACAAACTGTGCAATCTTCAGCAGTTCTGAGTAGCATGCAGTATTTTTGGCCTTCTCAAAGTATTTGGTCCACTTCTGGTGCACCTGCAGGCCCATGAACTCATCGTCACTGCAGCTTTCAATGAATTTCTTCAGATTGGCAACCTGGTCAAAACATTTAACGTCATCAATTGGCACCCCCTTCTCTCCAAGGTACTTGATGCAGGCCTCCACATCATTCCACTTTGGTGGCTCACTCATGTCCATCCACATGAATGGTGAGAACTCTTCCATGGGAGTCATCCACTTCTCCAGATACTCTAAACATGAACTGTACATGCCGAGCGCATCAGCCATGAACTTGTCACAGCCCCCTTCAAGTCCATCTCTGCGATTTTCGGCCAGCAGTCCCTTAACTTTGAGGGACATGAAATTGTTGTTCTTCCGTTCAAGAAGAATGTTGTGGATGCTGCTCAATATTTTCTTAACCTCCATGATGGAGTTATTCTCCCTTTCCATTTCTTGAATGTGATTGTGGAAGATGGACATGAGTGAGTGCATGTGCCACAAGTATATCTCACTAAATGGGTTTTCAAAAAAACGCCTTGATCACCATGGGTGGCTTTTGCTGAGACATAAAGAATGCTTTTAAAGCAGGGAACATCTGTAGCATCCTCTCTGTGCCTGGGAACAGAGAGAGCCACCTTGTCTTGCTGTGTGAAAGCATCCTCCTGTACTCAATGTCAGCAAAATCACAGTACTCTTTGAGGGACTCAGTACGCACGGTGTAAATGTGGAAGTACTGGTATATTTTAAAAATGATATTTTCAAGGTCCACATCAAGTGTGTCTGCCCCGTGATGGACACAATTGTTCAGTATATGCGCTGGGCAACCCACGCCAATCAGTGTTTTGTTTTGCAGCAATCTTTTCAAATTCGCAAATACATTGTTTCCCCCTTTGTCACGCCGGGTTCCACCAAAATTAGTGTTACAATTGTCCCCAGTAAATGCGATGCATTTGGAAGACAAATTGTTCTTTGCCAATGTTTCCATTAGGTAGTTTGCGATGGTGGTTGCTGTCTCATTTGGTGTATCTTTCACTTCAATTAATTTGGTCTGCACACCACCCTCCTTCCAATCAAAGTATTGGATAATTATGGGGAAGATTTTTACTGCACCGTGATTACTCCCGTCAGTACTAACACCACAGAATGGGATATCTTTGAGCACTTCGTGCGCCAATTCGACAGAGTGAGGTGCCAGAACACCGTTAACAATTGCCTCCGTCTTAGTACGGGCACAACTGAACTTTTTGGCCGTGTCAGAATCGGGGAGGGTCTTTTTCAACAATGAACTCGTGCAGTCCATAGACCGATAACTGTTATGATGTTTCACTGTGTGAAATGACCAGGCACCCTCTGCTGCATTCACGGCATCCTCGTTCCCTGGTTTCACAAAGTACTCTGTTATCGACTTTGAGGTACTCTCGCCTCGAACAGCTTTTTTGTGTTTCTCGGTGTCCAGGTGGAATTTTAAATCCCTGGCACCTCCACTGGACACCGAGACATATGTACCTGCTTTGCACACTGTGCACAAAGCTTCCCACTTGTCTCGACCCGGTCTGAAAGCGGGGAACTTCTTTTGTAAGTCGTCTGTAAACGTGCATTTGCGCTTCGGCATGTTGCTGGCGTACTGACAGCCACGCTGTCTTCTGATTATAAAAAGCTGATCGCACTGAAGCGGCTCAGGGATTACGTCACACGCAGCACCGTGCGCAGTGCCCTAGTGCCGGTCAATTTAATGGTCCAATGAAAGGTAATAAAAAACAGGACATTTCCCCACTTTCTAAAAAAAACCCCGGACGCCCCGGACAGGACGTGAAAAACGGACATGTCCGGGGAAAACCGGACGTTTGGTCACCCTATCATAACAAAAATGGCATGGCATCATGCAGTCTTCATAAGACAAAATTGCACTGTGTCAAGCTAGGACACATAAAAGAGAATGTCACACAATGAACAAGTGAAGTTTTGTCAACCTACATGCAATGGTGGTACTACAGTAACATTTACAGATTAGTATAACAAATAGATTTATAGCTATAACTCCTTGTTACATTGGTGCCACCATAATTTCTACCACTTCATAACTTTTATCCCCCTTTCCTTCACAATCCACCGGGAATAACATCCATCTCTCTCCATTGCTTTCCTTTCTACCATTCCTTCCCCATACACTGATTTCCCATGTTACTTTCCAGAAAACTGGCAAAGACCAGACAAAACAAGTTCTTCAAATCACAACAGGGAATCAATAAATATCATCAGAGCAGACTTGACCTCATTCTTGGCATTACAGTAAGGCAGGCCTACTGGGTTTGAATTAAATGACAGCTAACATAAAGCTAGCTGATTCATCTCCTAACATTGGCTAGCCAGCTAACTGCACTAACATTTCCAGTGGGACAAAAAAAAAAGCCCTGTCCTGTGGGGAAACTTTGACATACTTTCCGCTTCTTTGTAAAGAATTTCCTTATGTCCATTGTGTCTGGGGAGAAGGAAATCTCATCTAATTATCTGTAGCCGCTTTATCCTGTTCTACAGGGTCGCAGGCAAGCTGGAGCCTATCCCAGCTGACTACGGGTGAAAGGCGGGGTACACCCTGGACAAGTCGCCAGGTCATCACAGGGCTGACACATAGACACAGACAACCATTCACACTCACATTCACACCTACGGTCAATTTAGAGTCACCAGTTAACCTAACCTGCATGTCTTTGGACTGTGGGGGAAACCGGAGCACCCGGAGGAAACCCACGCGGATATGGGGAGAACATGCAAACTCCACACAGAAAGGCCCTCGCCGGCCACGGGGCTCGAACCCAGACCTTCTTGCTGTGAGGCGACAGCGCTAACCACTACACCACCAGGTCACGGTGACCAAAAAGGTAAAAATAAATAAATAAATAAATAAATAGGCTCTGAGCTCAGAGCGCATGAGCGCTGCCTCGGAAAGACTCCTCCCACAAACACGCTGATTGGATCACTACCTGCCTCATTTGCATGCACTGTGCTGTCACTGGATGGTTTCTTGGTTCGTTTATATACGCAAAGGAAGGGGTTTTGGCCACGCCCACTTTTAAACCCCATTGATAAAATCTTCCCCGCTCTGTTGATTTATTATTATTACTTCGCCCGCTACGGACTAAAGAAATCGCTTTCAGACATGTTTATATTTATTACAGAGGGAAAGTGCGCTCCACTGAGCTCTAGCGCTGGGCCATTTCCAGGAGATAAGAGTTTGGGTCATGGTGACAGCGTGTGTATGTCAGCCTCGGTTCGTAGGTTTCAGTTTCAAAAATTGTAATTGGTAAGAGTAGAATAATATAAAGTACAGACACTTGGTATAGTTTACTTCTGTGATTTTTAAATTGTTCATTTTTGGATTACGCTTCATTTTTGTGGCTACTGCCTCATAGAGTAAATATATATGCTATATTTACTGTATGGGCATGGGATCAGAAAACAATTTTATTTAGAAGCAGTAGCCACATGGACCCATAGGGTACCTATTTTTTTCATGATATCTTCCTTCATATTCATCATAAGTGCGACCGGGCGAGGTTTGTTTTGCCTGGCAACACTCATTATATTTTATTTTCATACCAATATACACTATATGGCCAAATGTATATGGACATCTGCTCATGACACCCATATATGAGTCATGCCAAAAGGCTGGAAGCATACAATTGTATCGGATGTTTTTGTACGCTGGAGCATTACAAATTCCCTTCGCTGGGACTGCGAGGCCCAAATCTATTCCAGGATAGCAATGCCTCTGTGTTCAAAGCAAGGTCCATGAAGACATGGTTTGCCAAGATTGGAGTGGAAGAACTTGAGTGGCCTGCACAGAGCCCTGATCTCGACACCAACGAACACCTTTGGGATGAACTGGAACACTGACCGAACCTCAGGCCTTCTCACCTAACATCAGTGCTTGACCTCACTAAAGGCCCGGTCCCACAATACCAATAACTATGACAATAACTATAAATAAATTGGTCCCCTGCAATTTATGTGGTTGGTGGTCACACCAGACCGATAACGATACTTACCGGTATAGCACCTTTTTTCTAGGCCTGGACCTGAGCCGATAAAACATCTAACCAATCAGGTAATTGTTTACATGTGACGTCTGAGCATGTGCTATTTTTCTCGGGCATCTTTGTACATCCTAGTTGCATCAGGAAGTCACGGAATATGGATTCACAGAAAATAAAAAAATATATAATCCAAAGCACAGGTCTTTTATTCACGGATATGTGATTTTCCATGAAATATAAATCGTAAATTAATAAACATATAAATGCAAGTAAGATATTTTAAGTATGAACTTCAGCAGTCTAAACATTTAACTGTTTTAGACTTCTTAACTTTTATCCCCCTGGCATATAATGCCGGAGCATATAGCTATCGCTCTGTCCATCTGTAAACATTTTAGTTTCTGGAGCATAACTCAAAAACTATTAGGATTTTTTTTCACGAAACCTGACAGTTATGTTAAGTGACTAGAGGAGTTGTGCCTTTTGACATTTTGGGCTTTCTGTGCTTTTAATTTTTTCTGTATTTCCATGGCAACCAATTCAACTTAGGAAAATTTGGAGTGGGGTTTCATGTGGAGGATATGTTATCTCCTGATGACTCTTGTTTTATCCGTGATACATCATCTGTATAAAATCGGTAACTGATCTGTAATATACTGAAATGTCCGTGACCAATCTGTACATTATTATCATCCGTGATGCATCCGTAATAAAATCCGTAACCACTCCGTATTTTGTATCCTTTTTTTAATTATATTTCCGTAGGGCGGCACGGTGGTGTAGTGGTTAGCGCTGTCGCCTCACAGCAAGAAGGTCCTGGGTTCGAGCCCCATGGCCGGCGAGGGCCTTTCTGTGTGGAGTTTGCATGTTCTCCCCGTGTCCGCATGGGTTTCCTCCGGGTGCTCCGGTTTCCCCCACAGTCCAAAGACATGCAGGTTAGGTTAACTGGTGACTCTAAATTGGTGTGAATGTGAGTGTGAATGGTTGTCTGTGTCTATGTGTCAGCCCTGTGATGACCTGGCGACTTGTCCAGGGTGTACCCCGCCTTTCGCCCGTAGTCAGCTGGGATAGGCTCCAGCTTGCCTGCGACCCTGTAGAAGGATAAAGCGGCTAGAGATAATGAGATGAGATATTTCCGTAGTCTGTGACCTATCCGTATTATATCAACCACCGGAGTGTGTGCGCGGGCTGTTTCGAAGCCCAAGCTGTACAGTATGATCCGGAATAATGTGCTACTGCTTGGAAAAAACTTCCATGACTATTTCTAAGTTTCATGCATTTATTTACTGACTGGCAGGACCAAGCGATATTATAGTCAGGATTATAGTTGTGGTGTTTCTGCTCCAGACTGGAACTACATTCAGGCAGAGGTATAGTCGTAGCTGTAGTTATAAGTATAGTTATAGTTATCGGTGTTGTGGGACCCGGGCCCTAATGCTCTTGTGGCTGAATGAATAAATCCCAGCAGCCAGGCTCCATAATCTAGTGGAAAGCCATCGCAGAAGAGTGGAGGTTATTACAACAGCAAAGCAGGGACTCAATCAGCAAGTACATATGGATGTACACTACCGTTCAAAAGTTTGGGGTCACCCAGACAATTTTGTGTTTTCCATGAAAAGTCACACTTTTATTTACCACCATAAGTTGTAAAATGAATAGAAAATATAGTCAAGACATTTTTCTGGCCATTTTGAGCATTTAATCGAGCCCACAAATGTGATGCTCCAGAAACTCAATCTGCTCAAAGGAAGGTCAGTTTTATAGCTTCTCTAAAGAGCTAAACTGTTTTCAGCTGTGCTAACATGATTGTACAAGGGTTTTCTAATCATCCATTAGCCTTCTGAGGCAATGAGCAAACACATTGTACCATTAGAACACTGGAGTGAGAGTTGCTGGAAATGGGCTTCTATACACCTATGGAGATATTGCACCAAAAACCAGACATTTGCAGCTAGAATAGTCATTTACCACATTAGCAATGTATAGAGTGGATTTCTGATTAGTTTAAAGTGATCTTCATTGAAAAGAACAGTGCTTTTCTTTCAAAAATAAGGACATTTCAAAGTGACGCCAAACTTTTGAACGGTAGTGTAATGCTCAGATGTGCACAAATTTTTTGACCATACCATGTACATTTCATATTACTCCTGCTACATATTTACCTTTGATGTTGTCAAGTAACAGCTGCAAGAGAGCCATAATAAATGATATTTGCTGGCATGTGAAAGCCATCTCCTTGGCCCACCAAAATCCTACAACGAAGTAGTCCAACAGTGAGGCCTCCTTCAAACAAGTTTGGTGTTTCTTCAAATCAAGTACATCCGCAAATTGCCTAAGCAAGGGAGACAAGAAACACAGGGGGGAAAGATACAGTAAAACTTAGACGTACATTTCCTGATGGAAAGTGAGATGAACATCCATCCATCCATTATCTGTAACCGCTTATCCTGTACAGGGTCGCGGGCAAGCTGGAGCCTATCCCAGCGGACTATGGGCAAGAGGCGGGGTACGCCCTGGACAAGTCGCCAGATCATCGCAGGGCTGAGAGATGAACATATAAATTGTAAAATTCAACTGGAAGTCCATCATGCTCTTTGCATTGTCATTTTTGTACATGTCTAGAAACAAAACAAAACAAAACTATCTTCTTGCAAATAAACATCAGTAGTCAATAACAAGAGGACGGGCAGTACAATAAATACAGATAGCATTATACAAAGCTTCCAGTGAAACAGCTTCCAGACAAGGTTTCACACAAAAGCACTCCATCAGCAGCATTGCCATGAGAGAGAATACAGACAGAAGAGCAATGTTAAGCAAGAGACGAGAAGTGTTAAGCAAGCCTGTTTCACTTTCTTGCCTAAACAGCACAATTAATTGTGCCACTCTGTGTTTCTTGGAAAGAATGAAAGGGGTTTTTTCTGTGGTGTGACTTTTTTAATCATGAACACGGGATGAAATGTCATAAGCACAATAATTTAATCCACAAAAAAAAGATTTCATCTACTTTTGCACACGTCTTTTGCTCTCATGCATATTTACCCTGCTCACTCATGGATTTACCTTGCTCGTGCACGAAACCGTGTGCGCACACTCAATCCTGCTGCTTGTGTGAATGGGCAAACTGCATTCAGCGTTATGACACCTTTGCATTCTGAAATAGTGTGGCTCTCGCATTTCTGCCAACATTGTTTGCATTCATTAGTGCAGTGAAACAGCAACTTTTGCTTCAGGTTCCTTTAATTAAATTGATATAAGGTGGTTATAGGCGGTACAATGGATATAAAAAGTGTACACACCCCTGTGAAATCAAAATAGCCTTAATCATCCTTTTCCACTTATAATGTGACATTAAACCAGCCAACAAATCTCAAGCAATAATCAAACGGGAAACACTAGATATACCACAGAACACCACGAGCATCATCATCACCATCAAGTGGGAAAAAAAAATGGGGCAGTACAGTGACATTACCAAAAACAGGGCATCCTCCCAAAATAGATGAAAGGACAAAAAGAAAATGCATCAGGGAGTTGTTGTTGTTTTTTGGACAAAACGTACATACAATTACCCCAAACCGGGTGCCAAAATATGTTATGGTCTGACGAGACTAAGGTAGAACTTTCTGAGCATAAATCTAGATTTTATAAGATGCTTTTGGAACAGCAAAAGGACAGTATAGACTACCGTTCAAAAGTTTGGGGTCACTTTGAAATTTCCTTATTGCTAATGTGGTAAATGACTATTCTAGCTGCAAATGTCTGGTTTTTGGTGCAATATCTCCATAGGTGTATAGAGGCCCATTTCCAGCAACTCTCACTCCAGTGTTCTGATGGTACAATGTGTTTGCTCATTGCCTCAGAAGGCTAATGGATGATTAGAAAACCCTTGTACAATCATGTTAGCACAGCTGAAAACAGTTGAGCTCTTTGGAGAAGCTATAAAACTGACCTTCCTTTGAGCAGATTGAGTTTCTGGAGCATCACATTTGTGGGGTCGATTAAATGCTCAAAATGGCCAGAAAAATGTCTTGACTATATTTTCTATTCATTTTACAACTTATGGTGGTAAATAAAAGTGTGACTTTTCATCTCATCTCATCTCATCTCATCTCATCTCATCTCATCTCATCTCATCTCATCTCATTATCTCTAGCCGCTTTATCCTGTCCTACAGGGTCGCAGGCAAGCTGGAGCCTATCCCAGCTGACTACGGGCGAAAGGCGGGGTACACCCTGGACAAGTCGCCAGGTCATCACAGGGCTGACACATAGACACAGACAACCATTCACACTCACATTCACACCTACGGTCAATTTAGAGTCACCAGTTAACCTAACCTGCATGTCTTTGGACTGTGGGGGAAACCGGAGCACCCGGAGGAAACCCACGCAGACACGGGGAGAATATGCAAACTCCGCACAGAAAGGCCCTCGCCGGCCACGGGGCTCAAACCCGGACCTTCTTGCTGTGAGGCGACAGCGCTAACCGCTACACCACCGTGCCGCCCCGTGACTTTTCATGGAAAACACAAAATTGTCTAGGTGACCTCAAACTTTTGAACGGTAGTGTATGACCCAAAGAATACCATCCTCACAATAAAGCATGGTGGTGGCAGCATCATGCTTCTCTTCAGCTGGAACTGGGATTTTTCCACTTGAATTTTGTTAATTTCTATATCATATTAAAAGGTGCACATAAAAGAGCTGTCATCATTGATCTTTTCAGTTTTTACATCACAAAAACCTGCAATATTAAGAGGGGTATGCAGACCTTTTACATCCGCTGTAGGTTACATGAGAATTTTAATTATCTACTCACTCACTGACTCTCAGTAAGCATTTTATTCTGGTCCATGTATAGCACCACCCACTTTCACAAGCATTTTTTTTTCTTATTTTATTTGACTTTTTTCCCCCTGCAATCACATTTGCATTTTCTTCAGGAAATGCACTTGTCTTGTTTGTTATTGTACTCCGTCATCATGCTCTGATTGCTTTTCCTGTGAGAAAACTCATTAGTGTTTGATAGCATGTGAGACATGCTTGTGGAGTTTTGGTAACTGTAGCACATTTGGTTTTGGTAATTGTAGTACATTTTGTATAGAAAGAGAATTATTGTACCAAGTCTCATGTTAGTGCTGAGATATATGAAGAGTTTGAAAAAGTCAAATTTGTCATGAATAATGCTTGTTAACAACTATTAAAGGGAAAAAGAAACCCATGATGCTTCATGTCAAAATGCATGACCATGAAATGTCTCACACTCAAACGCTAGCACTAGTTTCCTTATTTGTCTAGTTTGTTGATCTAAGCCAGCGTTTCTCAACCTTTTTTCAGTCACGGCACCCTTCAGAAGTATGCAAATTCTCAAGGCGCCCCCATATAAAATATACGCAGTCACGCTGACCATATGCTGACCCCGGCAGTGATGTTGTGACATGGGAAAGGTGGCCGTGAGACAAATTTTGATGATGCAGCGATGATCTGCATTAGTGTAACTATTGTTTTTCGGAATTTTAATTCATTTTATTTATTTCAATGTTAGCATATATAATTTTTTTTTTTAAGATATTTTTTGGGGGCTTTTTTCACCTTTATTGGATAGGACAGTGTAGAGACAGGACAGGAAACGAGCGGGAGAGAGAGACGGCGAGGGATCGGGAAATGACCTCGGGTCGGAATCGAACCCGGGTCCCCGGATTTATGGTATGGCGCCTTAGCCACCTGAGCCACGACACCCCAGCATATATAATTTTTTTGACAGCACCCCTAACAAAGCCAAACGGCATCCCAGGGTGCCACAGTACCCTGGTTGAGAAAGGCTGATCTGAGCAGTCAAATTTTTAGTAATATTAGGTGTTTTTAACTCTTCACATCTCATCTCATCTCATTATCTCTAGCCGCTTTATCCTGTTCTACAGGGTCGCAGGCAAGCTGGAGCCTATCCCAGATGACTACGGGTGAAAGGCGGGGTACACCCTGGACAAGTCGCCAGGTCATCACAGGGCTGACACATAGACACAGACAACCATTCACACTCACATTCACACCTACGGTCAATTTAGAGTCACCAGTTAACCTAACCTGCATGTCTTTGGACTGTGGGGGAAACCGGAGCACCCGGAGGAAACCCACGCGGACACGGGGAGAACATGCAAACTCCGCACAGAAAGGCCCTCGCCGGCCACGGGGCTCGAACCCGGACCTTCTTGCTGTGAGGCGACAGTGCTAACCACTACACCACCGTGCCGCCCACTCTTCACATGACAATCAAAATGAATGCAACATCTGTGATGTACGAAATGATGGCACAACTGAAAGTGTACAGTGCCTGCCACAATTATTGGCCCCTTTCGTAAAGATGACTAAAAAGGGTTCAAAATGAGAAAAATCCAACCTTTAGTTGAAAAATGTATTCAGAGAAAAACAAATCCCTCATCAAGAAATAATTATTAAACAAAAACATATGCACCACTATTATTGGCACCCCTACATTTAATACTTTTGCCAGTAAAACAGCACTGAGTCTCTCCTATAACATTTTATAAGGTTGGAGATACAGAGCAAGGTATCTGAGATCGTTCCTCTTTACACAATCTCTCCAGATCATCCAGGGTCCTCGGCCCTCTCTTGCGCTCTCTCCTCTTCAGCTCAGCCCACAGGGGTTCACTGGGGTTCAGGTCAGGGGACTGAGATGGCCAGGGCAGAAGCTTGATTCTGTGCTCAGTGAACCATTGTAGTGTTGATTTGGACATGTGCTTCGGATCATTGTCCTGCTAGAAGATCCAATAACGACCCAGTTTTAGTTTCCTCCCAGAAGCAGCCAGATGTTGCTTTAAAATGTCCTGGTGTTTCATGGAGTCCATGATGCCATGCATCCTAACAAGGTTTCCAGGGCCTTTGGAGGAAAAAAAGCTCCCAAACATCACAGAACCTCCACCATATTTTACAGCTGGGATCGGGTTCTTTTCATTATAGCCATCCTTCTTTTTACACCAAACCCACCTTAAGTGTTTATTGCCAAAAAGATCCATTTTTGTTTCATCAGACCAGAAAATACAGTTCCAGTCATAGTAGCATTTCACAAACTTCAGGCACTTATGTTTGGGGTTAACTGAGAAAATGCTTTTTCTGGCAACCTTCCAAATAATCTGTTGGCATGGAGGTGGAGTCTGATGGTGGTTTTGGAGACTTGAAAACCCCAAGATTTTACAACGCAAGATTTTGTGTTGACATCACTTCCTGACTATTATACTATAACCCTGTTGAATTCTCGATTCTGATTGGCCAGAAAGTGTTGGGGTTTTTTTCTTTTCTACAACCCTAAATCAGAAAAAGTTGGTCCTAAAAGACTAGACTTTATCTGGATACTGATTTTGCACCAAATCATGATTACAGTCACCTGCTGACATCACCTTTTTCAAATCACAGCATTATTTCATTGTTTTACCTCATTACTAGCCCTAAATTGGCCCCGTCCCAACTTTTTCTGGAATGTGTTGCAGGCCTGAAATACAGGAACGGATGTCATTGGCCAAAGCCTGTACTCCATTCATGATTGGTTTAGTGGCTTTGGTCGAATTATTTACCAAGCTTTGTCATTGCATTTTTAAAATAGTCATATATTTCCTAATGGAAACTATTTGCTTGCAAATATCAGTAGGCCACCTGGCGACTTGTCCAGGGTGTACCCCGCCTTTCGCCCGTAGTCAGCTGGGATAGGCTCCAGCTTGCCTGCGACCCTGTAGAAGGATAAAGCGGCTAGAGATAATGAGATGAGATGAGATATCAGTAGGCCCCAATAAGAGGGCATCTGATTCTACTTCCACAACACAAACCTTTTCTGTCCATTTCTTTATTTAAGGTCTACCTCATTACTAGCCCTAAATTGGCCCCGTCCCAACTTTTTCTGGAATGTGTTGCAGGCCTGAAATACAGGAACGGATGTCATTGGATGTCATTCCTCATTCTAAGAGGAATTTGGACTGAGCATCTCCAGGAGTGCTGTATCATGACTGAACCTGTGCTCTGACCCCAATGTCCGAACAAGCTAGGACAAAAAAATGACTGTGCTGTAAAGTATATGTAACAAAGAAAGGTTTCTTGTAGTTATTATTATTATTTATTTATTTTCCCCAGTTACCAGTCCAGATGGAGCAGTACTCAAAAGGCACTTACAGATCAAACAGTTCTAGGAACTTATTGAGAGGACCTACCCCTGGGGAACTCCCCCGAGAACTACCTTAAGGGGCTTTTTTTTTTTTAGCTTGCCTGGGACAGAGTCCACCAGGGGGCGAGGTATTGTTTTCGGTGGGGTTTCTTTGTTACTTGCGAAAATCGGAGATTTTTTTTGCAAGTATATTGATCTGTCCGTTTGTTTGTTTGTTGGTGCTCTAGCATCGTCATTTCCTGACCAATCTTCACCAAATGCACAGGACAATTCACAAGGGTCACACAAAGACATCATTAGTTTTTGGTAGGTTAAAGGTCAAGGTCACCAAGGTCAAATCTTGTAAAAACACCTAATCGGACATAACTTCCGTTTCTTTGTGATTTTCGCAAGTATCGTTCTCTGCACAACTTTTCACGTTTGTTTCTTTGTTTTTTGTTAGCAACATTACAGGAAAACGACTGGATCAATCTTCATGAAACTTTCAGGACAGATGGGCATTGG
The DNA here is from genome assembly GCF_027579695.1 of Neoarius graeffei. Classification (NCBI taxonomy): domain Eukaryota; kingdom Metazoa; phylum Chordata; class Actinopteri; order Siluriformes; family Ariidae; genus Neoarius; species Neoarius graeffei. Next base: position 37,102,898 of record NC_083582.1, on the reverse strand, counting down.
TCTCAAATAGAACCTCCAATATTTTGAGGGTCACCCAGTCAAGGTCACCAAAAAGGTCAAAATCATAGTTACCTCGCCCGGGATGGAGTCCACCAGGGGGCAAGGTATTGTTTTCGGTGGGGTTTCTTTGTTTTTTTGTTAATGATATTATGGGAAAATGCTATGGAATCAATTTTGTGCCAAAATGTTCATACAATACTTTTGAAATATCAAACAAAAACGACAAGTCAAAATACAAAAAAAAAAGTAAATTTTTTTAGACTGGCAAACAAATTATTCGTGTAATCGTGCAAAATATCAGTCTATTACTCTTCAGAAACCTTTTATTTTTGTTCCACGTCTTTCTCAGTTTTGTTTGACGCAATTTATTTTGGTTGCGATTCCAGCTTTCTCGTTTGCGCTCCCTGACTTTTTGCTTGCAGTTTTAGCACAAACTTCCCGTGTGGGTGGGCTGTCCAAGAATGCATTCCCATTGGCTAACTTGTGTTTGACTGACAGCTACGCTCAGCCATTCCCTACTCGGATTCTGGCGGACTGTTTGATGAGTGACTGATCCATTGACAGTAAACAAGGATCGAGTGGACTTCAGTGGCGACTATGATATTGAATTAATTCAACAAAGTGTAAGTGCGGGACAAATGTGCTGTATGTGTTGCAGTAGTACACATTATGCAGGTGTGTTTAACGTTAGCAAGACAGCTATTATATTGGGTAGTGGAGCTAAGTCTAACATTTGACTTGCCACGAAACACCTGCATAATGTGTACTACTGCAACAGTGAAAATAAAAAGAGTTTTGTGAACTCAGTTCTGACCTGCCGTCCTTCTGTGCTCCACCCACCCATACAGACTGTCACAGTGGTGCTGAAACCCGGGACCGAGCACAGAAGGACGGCAGGCCAGAACTGAGTTCACAAAAAACTCTTTTTATTTTCACTTTTCAGCAAACTTTTCACTCTCCCAGCCAACGCACACACTCCAGTCGTCTGGCTGGGGAGAGAGCGCGCTCTCTCTCCTTATATAGGGCGCGGTCACTGGGGAAGACACACAAACACATTAATTCACATCAGGTGTAGTGATTCTGCCACTTACCTTCCCTGACTCCGCCCTCCGGTCACAGACCGATGCTTGACCACGCCCCCGCTGCCACACCGGTCAATTCATCAAAATAGTAAATGCAGACATTTCTCCGCTAATGATTCCCACGCTGCTCAGTCGCGAGTGGCGAAAACCGGGACATATCCGTGTCCCGACAGACTTTTGTCGGGACTCGGGACACACAACCCCAAATCGGGACTGTCCCGGTAAAACCGGGACGTCAGGTCACCCTACAGTTAAACAATGAAGTGAAGTGCATTTGACCGGCTATTCAAATTTGCCTGATTATATTAATTTGGATTCACTTAATATTCTCTCTGTTTGGAATTACATAACCATATTGCTTATGTTTTATTAAATTACAATGTGTTGATTTTATTCTGAACGTTTTTATGTGAAATGTAATTATTTTATTGCCTCAAAATCGAAAACACAATTATATTGAATATATTTTACCTTATTCATTAATTAAAATCTACTTGACCACAGAATCATTTTTTACAGTGTAGTGGTTAGTACTGTTGCCTCATAGTAAGAAGTTTCTGGGTTTTGAACCTTGTGGCTGACTGGGGCCTTTCTGTATGGTCTCGTCATGTCTGTGTGGGTTTCCTCTCACAGTCCAAAGACATGCAGTTAGGTTAACTGGCTACTCTAAATTGCCTATAGGTGTGAGTGGGAACAGGTGTTTGGGGAAGCCATGGCCTAATGGTTAGAGAAGTAGCTTTGGCACCAAAAGGTTGCCAGTGTGATTCCCTGAACCAACAGGAATGGCTGAAGTGCCCTTGACCAAGGCACCTAACCCCCAACTGCTCCCCAGGCTGCTTTGGGTATGTATGTCGCTCTGGATAAGAGCATCTGCTAATTGCCTGTAATGTAATGTAATGTCTGTGGTAGCTAGGGCTGCACAATTAATCGAATTTAATCGAAAATCGCGATTTTGGCTGCCACGATTAAATTAAATGAAAATCGCGATTTATTTCCATTTAAAATGTGAGCTCTGCTGCATATCTGGTCAAGCACTTTTTGACCAGTACTCCGCCAAACAATTAGGAGGCGAACTGACGCATGTAAGGTTTCATTACTCCGCCTAAATAAGCAAGCAAGCCAAGTGCGCAGAGCTTCAGTGCAGCGGTATCCAGTGTTGCCAGATTGGGCGGTTTTAAGTGCATTTTGGCAGATTTGAACATATTTTGGGCTGGAAAACGTCAGCAGTGTCTGGCAACACTGGCGGTATCTTCTTCAAGGGGTGATAGCGTGAGAGTCGGTACAGATTGAGCGTATTTAGCACTGGAGGCAATGTTGTGACCTGCCTTCGCTCATGTTTAAAGCCAGAGCATGTTGATAGGCTGGTCTTTCTAGCTAAAAACTTGTAGGCCTCAGTATAATGCTATGTAATTGTTGCAATTGAGTTTTCAGTTCCTTCATCCTTTGGTAATTTCTTGGATAAATTTCATTTATTTGTCATTTGGAAATCAGAATTTCTCTTTTAAATTTCATTCTGCACTGAAAGCTGTTCATATTGTTTGTCTGAATATAGTGAAATAAAATTTAAGTGATTTCCCTAACATCAAGAATAATCGTGATTAATAATCGTGATTACAATTTTGATCAAGATAATCGTGATTATCATTTTTTCCATAATCGTGCAGCCCTAGTGGTAGCCCTGCGATAAATTATCCAGGGTGTACATCGCCTCTCACCTAAAGTCAGCTTTCCTGTGAGAAGTGGTATGATAATGGATGGATGCTCATGAAGAAAAAAAAAATCAAGCTCTTTTTTGTTTTTAAAGCTTTTCCCACTATTACCTCATTATAGGTTCACTCTTTTCATTGGATGATTAACTTCTAGTTCTATGACTCCATCTTCCGTCATTAAAAACTTGTGGACAGGACGATATTTTACTCTTTGACCAACAAGTGAATCCAAATAGCTTTTCTTTCCTTTGTGATTGTCAGTTGAAACGTTCATATTGTGCAAGTATTGACTTTTTTTTGTTGTTGTTGCTGTTAATTTGCTTTGGCTTTGAATTTATTTGGAAGTCAATGGGATAAACTGTAAAACAGAGGTACATTTATCATTATGTTTTCGGGTTGTCCGTCTGTCCATGCGTCCATCCGTGCGTCCGTCTGTGCATGCGTCCGTCCCGAAACCTTGTGAACACGATATCTCAAAGGCTAATGAAAGGAATTTCACCAAACTTTCACCATTTGTACGCTTTGGGACAAACATGAACTGATTAGATTTTGAGGTTAAAAGGTCTAAGGTCAAGATCACTGTGAGGTCAAATGTCCATCCCCAAACTTTGTGAACACCATATCTCAAAGACTAATGAAAGGAATTTCACCAAACTTTCACCATTTGTGCACTTTGGGACAAAGATGAAATGATTAGATTTTGAGATCAAAAGGTCTAAGGTCAAGGTCACTGTGAGGTCAAATGTCTGTCTGAAAACCTTGTGAACACAATATCTCCAAGGCTAATGAAAGGAATTTCACCAAACTTTCACCATTTGTGCGCTTTGGGACAAACATGGACTGATTAGATTTTGAGGTTAAAGGGTCACAGGTCAAGATTACTGTGAGGTCAAATGTCCATCCCCAAATCACAACTTAATAAGGCGTGTAGTCTACCGGGCGGCGGCATCCCCATCGACGCCGTTGGCATCGAGTTCTTTCTAGTTTTGTTGGGGTTTTTTTAAATCCCAAAATTGTGCGGATGTACAACATTGCACTCAAGCATAGAGCACTTTCACAGGAAAGGCTGCTCCTTCTGCCTTTCCTGGGAAACAAATTAGACATTCCATGTGCTGAAAACAGGTTTCTTTTGGCATGCACGTCAAGGAGCTTAACCCTTCGATGCAAAACATATGCACACCCCTTCTAATGCACAACACAGGTCAAAAATGACCCGCATTCATTTTCCAGGTTATTTCATGCTGACTGAGTTTTTCTTTGCTCTATCTTTTGAAATCAATTTATTTTATGATTGAATATTCCAAGTATTCTTTAAATATCTTGTTTTTAATTACCACAAATCATTAATTTAATTTTTTCTTTCCTACTTTATGAACAAAAATACTTTTTATAGTACTACACATGGGTCATCCAAGTGTGATTTAAAATTAAATGTCTTAATACTATAATAATAATAATTTGTTTCAAGTAATTACTTTAGCAGTGAATGGGGCCAGTTATTTATTTATTAACTATGTAGTTAGCTAAGCCAACTACAATAAAATTAGCTAACTGAAGTAGAATATGTCAACAGCTCGGTAGCTAATAGTAATTACTTGTAACTTTCTGACAAGTAATCTACTCACTCTCAAGGTAACCTAAACATAATCAATTTTTTTCTAAGGTAATGTTAGAACAATTCAAAAACATTACTTCCATGTATTAGATGGGCAAAGGGCGCTGTGCTGAGCTGTGAAATGTCTGACGCAAGCACAATTCACAGTTCCCACCAAACGCTGTAGTAAATGCATGCGGGTCGGTTCTGACCCATGTGTGTAAACTTGATGTAGAATTACAAAAGCTGTGCTTGTTCATAACTTAAGAAAGGAAAAATAAAAATGATAATTTGTGCTAAACAAAAACAAGATATTTACTGCATATTTGGAAAAGTAAATGGCAAAATGAATTTATTTCAAAAGTATATCATAGAAACACTCAGCCATACATGAAATAACCTGGAAAATGAATGCAGGTCGTTTTTGACCCATGTTGTGCGTTAGAAGGGTAGTGATACAAAAAGGGTTTTTATTCAAAAAGTAAGAAAGGAAAAAATAAAATAAGGATGTATGATGATCAAAAACAAGTTAATTGAGGAATACCTTGAATACTGAATGATGGAATTAATTTATTGCAAAGATATAGAAGATAAAAACTCAGCCGGGTCACTTTTGACCCATGTTTTGCATCAAAGGGTTAAAACAAGAAATTTCAAAGCTTACAAACACTGAAAAAAAAAAATCACCAAGTTATTACTTAATTGGGACACGTACCATGTTAATGAACTGCGTTAAATTAACACAATTTGTTTTTGTACATCCAGAAGTTGTTGATCGTTTATTTTCAAAGCTCGAAATAAAAATCAAACCCGACACTTTTGCCTGATTAAACCCTGATCACTGGTGGTTGAGAGACAGCGATGCTGATGTTACCCGCTACACTATCAGGCCACAAACGATTTAAACTGGATTGGATTCGTCCTACGTGAACTGATCACCCTCAGTCTACATAATTCAACCTCGTAAATAGAACTGTATTCAAATACAGTTTTGTATAAGCACATTTTGAAGATAAACATAATATTTTCTATTATGTAAACTATACACAATATATTCTATTAAATCTGACCGAAAACACATTCCTGTTTTTTTCCACCGCAATTGCTTTTTTTTTATTCTTAATCTAAGCAACACTCAACACAATTTTCAGACTTCATTAGGTCTAATTTAACACAGAAGTGCAGTACCAGGAGAAAATGTACAGTAACTTTCCATTTATGTTTAATGAAATTCACCTCATGTTATTTCTACCAGGTATTTTAATGCAACAATGCTGCTGATGCTATTTTTATGCAACTACCATGCCAAACTTTTACAACACCTTGCAAAAGAGATAGCAATATTTAGAAATTGTTGACTATCAGTTGCTAACAAAGATTACCAGACATCCAGGGATGGGTTTTACACAATAAAACACAAGCTCCGTGATGTACAGATATGAGAAATTATTTGCTCATATCTACTTTTGATTTAGTATTTTAGGATTTTGAAAACAAATGAACACATTTGGGGAGAAATATATCAAATCTGTCATGTTCACTACATGCCACTAGAAACCCTGGAAATAACTGGAAATCACTGGGGAGAAGTGTTTTTTTTTTTTTATCCAGAGGTAAAAATGTCAGCAGAATGTGTGAATTCTAGCTCTGACAGTTCCTCAAGTTCATAATTAGTCTCAACTACAGATGTATGCTAATGCAATTATTTTTGTTTGTACCTGCCTGCAATATTTTCTACAGAAACAAGTTTCTTAAAAATAAACCAAACTAGTTTAATTAAGGATGAATAAATGCATCATGGAATGCCGCGCATTTATGTTAATGAACGCGGTCTTTCATTGTATCTGACCCATGAGGCCCTAGTCCTGCAAAACAACTGTCTGTGGATCTGTTTAGACCTCATTATCTGTTCATTCTGAATAATGTATTCATGCATTATATGGTGAAGAGTTTGTGGACACCTGACCATTAGATCCATATGTGCTTGCTGAACATCCCACTGCAGATTTAGTCTCCTTCTGTTGTTATAATAACCTCTACTCTTCTGGGAAGACTTTCCACTAGATTTTGGTAAGGAGGCCTGAGGGTCATCCCAAAGGTGTTCAGTGGGGTTGAGGTCAGGGCTCTGTGCAGGACACTTGAGTTCTTCCACTCCAATCTTGGCAAACCATGTCTTCATTGAGTTTGCTTTGTGCACAGGGGCATTGTCATGCTGGAACATGTTTGGGTCTCTTAGTTCCAGTGAAGGCGGCATGGTGGTGTAGTGGTTAGCGCTGTCACCTCACAGCAAGAAGGTCCAGGTTTGAGCCCCGTGGCCGGCAAGGGCCTTTCTGTGAGGAGTTCTCCCCGTGTCTGCGTGGGTTTCCTCCGGGTGCTCCGGTTTCCCCCACAGTCCAAAGACATGCAGGTTAGGTTAACTGGTGACTCTAAATTGACCGTAGGTGTGAATGTGAGTGTGAATGGTTGTCTGTGTCTATGTGTCAGCCCTGTGATGACCTGGCGACTTGTCCAGGGTGTACCCCGCCTTTCGCCCATAGTCAGCTGGGATAGGCTCCAGCTTGCCTGTGACCCTGTAGAACAGGATAAAGCGGCTAGAGATAATGAAATGAGATAAGTTCCAGTGAAGGGAAACAATCATCCCAAATCAGCGTTTCTCAGTCGCAGCACCCTTTACATGTCCGTAAAATCTCGAGGCACCCCAGTCAAAAAAATATTTAAAAAAAAACGTAGGCCTACACACTGCATCTCTTTGGTGGCTAACAAACGCACACACACGCACACTCACACACCAAGGGTGTAACTGACTTACTATCAGTGGGAAACTTGAGCCTGGGATGATGCACACAACCACTCTATTCTGGCAGGGATGGATGAGAGGCAGATGCGTAGCTCCTGGTCTACAGCTCTCAGTCGCTCTCTTTACTTGTTCTTGATGTAAGTTAGGCTCGAAGAGCTCAGTTCGCACAAATATGTTGTGGAGAAGGATAGCAGAATGGCAATGGCGCTACTTGACTATTGGGCAGTCCTTCTCCAATGATATCCAAAACCTGTCCAAAGTCATATCTTGAAATTTTATCTTCAAAGTGCAATCTTCTCTGATCTCTGCCAGTTGCTCCTGTACCTGTAGTGGCAAGTCTGCTGAGCTTTTCAGAGCACACGAACTCCAAGGGTCATGGACCCAGTTAAACTGAGCACAAGTCTCAGATGCAAAATAATGACTAAATCTCTCATTGAGGGTTTTCAGATGCTGAGAGATAAGGTCAGAGAGTGTGCTGCTGTTTGAATGTTCACTGCACAAGGAAAACATCTCAAGTTTGCCCTGTGTCACAAAAGAGCACCAGCGTGTGAGTTTAGATCTGAAGCCACGCAATTTGTCTGAGGCAGTCAGAAGATTTTCTTCTTTACCTTGCATTTTAGCATTCAGTTCATTGAGGTGCCTAAAAATATCGGCCCGGTATGCAAGCTTCGCGCACCATCATGCATCGGCAATGAACTCCGCATACGCAGAATCCTTTCCTATCAGGAATGTTCTGAGTTCTTCTCGTAACTCGTACAGTCTGGCTAAAACCTTCCCATGTGAGAGCCAGCGCACGGCCGTGTGTATCAACAAGCTATGATGTTCTGCTCTCATTTCCTCACATAGAATCGAAAATAGATGGGTCTTTAACAGCCGCACCTTGATGAAATTAACGATGTCCACTGCTCTGTCCATCCATCCATTATCCATAGCCGCATATCCTGCGCAGGGTCATGGGCAAGCTAGAGCCTATCCCAGCTGACTGTGGGTGAGAGGCAGGGTACACCCTGGACAAGTCATCAGATCATGGCAGGGCTGACACATAGAGACAAACAACCATTCACACTCACATTCACGCCTACAGTCAATTTAGAGCCACCAATTAGCCTAACCTGCATGTCTTTGGAGTGTAGGGGAAACCGGAGCACCCGGAGGAAACCCACGCGGACACGGGGAGAACATGCAAACTCCGCACAGAAAGGCCCCTGTTGGCCACTGGGCTCGAACCCAGAACCTTCTTGCTGTGAGGTGACAGTGCTAACCACTACACCACCGTGCCGCCCCTGCTCTGTCCAGTACATCTGAAAGTTCATTTGGCAGAGTTTTTGCAACTATTGCCTCCCTGTGAAGGAAGCAGTGAGTGGTCTGGACCTCTGGGTTTTGCACTCTGACTCTAGTGATGAAACCCTTGGCACTGCCCATCATGGCAGCAACACCATCAGTGCTGATACTACTACAGTTCTTCCAATTTAACACCCCTGTTCAAGATACTCTGTTGTCACATGTCCGGTTGTTTTGCTAGGCATTCTCCCATCTCATTATCTCTAGCCGCTTTATCGTGTTCTACAGGGTCGCAGGCAAGCTGGAGCCTATCCCAGCTGACTACGGGCGAAAGGCGGGGTACACCCTGGACAAGTCACCAGGTCATCACAGGGCTGACACATAGACACAGACAACCATTCACACTCACATTCACACCTACAGTCAATTTAAAGTCACCAGTTAACCTAACCTGCATGTCTTTGGACTGTGGGGGAAACCGGAGCACCCGGAGGAAACCCACGCAGACACGGGGAGAACATGCAAACTCCGCACAGAAAGGCCCTCGTTGGCCACAGGGCTCGAACCCAGACCTTCCTGCTGTGAGGCGACAGCGCTAACCACTACACCACCGCGCCGCCTTGCCAGGCATTGGTTTGCAAAATAAAAAAGATCTCTCTGATTTGGTCCCCATCAATGAATCGAACATTTGCAAAGAGCTGTGCGTGGCCACTGAGGTCTGTTGATTCATCAGCTTGTAAAGAAAATTTCCCACTTAATCTGATTTTTTTTTCCAAAACCACCTCTTCAATATCTGCAGACATATCGTTCTTTCGTCTTCCAGTTGTACAGTCCGTCAGTGATACCTTTGCAATTTCTTTTGCTACTTGTGGGCCAAGCATTTTGTCTGCTGTGCATGCTGGCAAATATGACTGTCTCAGCAATCATGTATGACTTCTTAGCCTTAGCTATTATCTCGGCCAGTAGGTGGCTAGTCTCCAGTGCTTTTTTTCTGACACTTTTGCGCACTTCATCATCACTTGCTCTTGTCGACTGTGTTGATTTTTCAAGCAAATGAAATACCCCTCACCCTTGCTGGCCTGTGACAGATGATTTGCTGTCAGGTGTCTTTTCAGTTTGCTTGGGACCATTGCTTGGGTGGACAATTTCATACCACATACCAGGCACATAGGTAGAGGGCGTGATGGATCCCCAGTAAAGATGAACCCATACGACATGTAGCTGTCATCATACTGTCATTTCTTTGTCTTGATGGTATCTACAGTGGTGCTTGAAAGTTTGTGAACCCTTTAGAATTTTCTATATTTCTGCATAAATATGGCCTAAAACATCATCAGATTTTCACACAAGTTCTCAAAGTAGATAAAGAGAACCCAGTTAAACAAATGAGACAAAAATATTATACTTGGTCATTTATTTATTGAGGAAAATGATCCAGTATTACATATCTGTGAGTGGCAAAAGTATGTGAACCTTTGCTTTCAGTATCTGGTGTGACCCCCTTGTGCAGCAATAACTGCAACTAAACGTTTGCGGTAACTGTTGATCAGTCCTGCACACCGGCTTGGAGGAATTTTAGCCCATTCCTCCGTACAGAACAGCTTCAACTCTGGGATGTTGGTGGGTTTCCTCACATGAACTGCTTGCTTCAGGTCCTTCCACCACATTTCGATTGGATTAAGGTCAGGACTTTGACTTGGCCATTCCAAAACATTCACTTTATTCTTTTTAAACCATTCTTTGGTAGAACGACTTGTGTGCTTAGGGTCATTGTCTTACTGCATGATCCACCTTCTCTTGAGATTCAGTTCATGGACAGATGTCCTGACATTTTCCTTTAGAATTTGCTGGTATAATTCAGAATTCATTGTTCCATCAATGATGGCAAGCCGTCCTGGCCCAAATGCAGCAAAACAGGCCTGAACCATGATACTACCACCATCAAATTTCACAGATGGGATAAGGTTCTTATGCTGGAATGCAGTGTTTTCCTTTCTCATTTAAACCAAAAAGTTCTATTTTGGTCTTGTCCGTCCACAAAACATTTTTCCAATAGCCTTCTGGCTTGTCCACATGATCTTCAGCAAACTGCAGATGAGCAGCAATGTTCTTTTTGGAGAGCAGTGGCTTTCTCCTTGCAACCCTGCCATGCACACCATTGTTGTTCAGTGTTCTCCTGATGGTGGACTCATGAACATTAACATTAGCCAATGTGAGAGAGGCCTTCAGTTGCTTAGAAGTTATCCTGGGGTCCTTTGTGACCTCGCCGAATATTACATGCCTTGCTCTTGGAGTGATCTTTGTTGGTCGACCACTCCTGGGGAGGGTAACAATGGTCTTGAATTTCCTCCATTTGTACACAATCTGTCTGACTGTGGATTGGTGGAGTCCAAACTCTTTAGAGATGGTTTTGTAACCTTTTCCGCTTGATGAGCATCAACAACGCTTTTTCTGAGGCCCTCAGAAATCTCCTTTGTTCGTGCCATGATACACTTCCACAAACATGTGATGTGAAGATCAGACTTTGATAGATCCCTGTTCTTTAAATAAAACAGGGCCCCCACTCACACCTGATTGTCATCCCATTGATTGAAAACACCTGACTCTAATTTCACCTTCAAATTAACTGCTAATCCTAGAGGTTCACATACTTTTGCCACTTACAGATATGTAATATTGGATCATTTTCCTCAATAAATAAATGACCAAGTACAATATTTTTGTCTCATTTGTTTAACTGGGTTCTCTTTATCTACTTTTAGGACTTGTGTGAAAATGTGATGTTGTTTTAGGTCCTATTTATGCAGAAATATAGAAAATTCTAAAGGGTTCACAAACTTTCAAGCACCACTGTACTTCCCTCGCTGCTGAACTACCACAAGATGATGATGTTTATGGCTCAGATTCAGAGTTATCAGATTCTGGAGCCTTTCTTTTCAAAAACCATTCCATGCTGGTAACGCTAGTAGTTATGCACCTTCAGGTAACAATGCTCTGGCAACAGGTGTCTCCCATAACCCGGTACAGAAAGTATGAACCGGAATGGGACGGTACATTACAATAACGCTACGTTTTCTAAATATTCAGGGGTTTCATACTTAACATCTTGTACTCACACGTATCACTGTCATGTATTCTTTGATTATCCAGTATTATTATATCCCGTCACATTGTATTAACGTTATAGTCACGATATTTTCAATCGAAATTGATCTAAAAGCCCGGAACTCCAATTACGGAATATACCTCTGCGTGACGTCACAAAGAAATCCCATGTAGCGTTATATGCTTTGACAATAAAACAACTAAACAATATATTTTGTTTTTCTTCTAACTTTATTTATCATATGTGACAGGACAGGTTCAGCTATAAAGGTGGGATGACTAATGTAAGTACCGATTAATAAAATGGTGGACGTGACGGATGTCTCTGTGAAACTGGAATAAAAAAGGGAAGATTATACATTAAGTAAATAAATGTCACAAAAATGGTATTGTGGGATGGAACACTTGTTATACATGGAACGGAACAGCATATAAAAACCCGGAAAGCAAATATAAGAAAATACGTGACGGTACTATTCCGTCCCGTTCTGTTCCGTACCGGGTTATGGGAGATGCGCTGGCAATGCATCATGTGGAAAATAAAACTATTTACATCAGATGTTCATACTGACCCTGGGGTTGACATGGAGAAGGACTGTGAACCATTTTCTATGATGTATGACTTTGATTTACTTTATGTGAATGATGCAGCTAATAAATCGCACATTTATATTATTATTTGTTTTAATTATTATTATGTCAGCAACATTAGGATATTTTGACGGCAGTCCTGATGCTGTCAGACAACACCCCGGTTGAGAAACACCGGGGGGACACTGTCCTTATCTTAGTGTCAAGTGTAAAGCATACAACATTGTGTGCTTACAGTGGTGCTTGAAAGTTTGTGAACCCTTTAGAATTTTCTATATTTCTGCATAAATATGACCTAAAACATCATCAGATTTTCACACAAATCCTAAAAGTAGATAAAGAGAACCCAGTTAAACAAATGAGACAAAAATATTATAGTTGGTCATTTATTTACTGAGGAAAATGATCCAATATTACATATCTAAGAGTGGCAAAAGTATGTGAACCTCTAGGATGAGCAGTTAATTTGAAGGTGAAATTAGAGTCAGGTGTTTTCAATCAATGGGATGACAATCAGGTGTGAGTGGGCACCCTGTTTTATTTAAAGAACAGGGATCTATCAAAGTCTGATCTTCACAACACATGTTTGTGGAAGTGTATCATGGCACGAACAAAGGAGATTTCTGAGGACCTCAGAAAAAGCGTTGTTGATGCTCATCAGGCTGGAAAAGGTTACAAAACCATCTCTAAAGAGTTCGGACTCCACCAATCCACAGTCAGACAGATTGTGTACAAATGGAGGAAATTCAAGACTATTGTTACCCTCCCCAGCAGTGGTCGACCAACAAAGATCACTCCAAGAGAAGGCATGTAATAGTCGGCGAGGTCACAAAGGACCCCAGGGTAACTTCTAAGCAACTGAAGGCCTCTCTCACATTGGCTAATACTAATGTTCATGAGTCCACCATCAGGAGAACACTGAACAGCAAGGGTGTGAATGACAGTTGCAAGGAGAAAGCCACTGCTCTCCAAAAAGAACATTGCTGCTCATCTGCAGTTTGCTAAAGCTCATGTGGACAAGCCAGAAGGCTATTGGAAAAATGTTTTGTGGACAGATGAGACCAAAATAGAACTTTTTGGTTTCAATGAAAAGTGTTATGTTTGAAGAAAGGAAAACACTGCATTCCAGCATAAGAACCTTATCCCATCTGTGAAACATGGTGGTGGTAGTATCATGATTTGGGCCTGTTTTGCTGCATCTGGGCCAGAATGGCTTGCCATCATTGATGGAACAATGAATTCTGAATTATACCAGCGAATTCTAAAGGAAAATGTCAGGACATCTGTCCATGAACTGAATCTCAAGAGAAGGTGGGTCATGCAGCAAGACAACGACCCTAAGCACACAAGTTGTTCTACCAAAGAATGGTTAAAGAAGATTAAAGTGAATGTTTTGGAATGGCCAAGTCAAAGTCCTGACCTTAATCCAATGAAAATGTGGTGGAAGGACCTGAAGCGAGCAGTTCATGTGAGGAAACCCACCAACATCCCAGAGTTGAAGCTGTTCTGTACGGAGGAACGGGCTAAAATTCCTCCAAGCCGGTGTGCAGGACTGATCAACAGTTACCGCAAACGTTTAGTTGCAGTTATTGCTGCACAAGGGGGTCACACCAGATACTGAAAGCAAAGGTTCACATACTTTTGCCACTGACAGATATGTAATATTGGATCGTTTTCCTCAATAAATAAATGACCAAGTATAATATTTTTGTCTCATTTGTTTAACTGGGTTCTCTTTATCTACTTTTAGGACTTGTGTGAAAATCCGATGATGTTTTAGGTCATATTTATGCAGAAATATATAAAATTGTAAAGGGTTCACAAACTTTCAAGCACCACTGTACAAGTTTGTGACAACTGTTTGTGGAGGGTCACATATGGGTGTGATGGTCAGGGGTCCAAAAAAAAAAACAATTTTGGGCCTTATAGTGTACTTTCTAACACCAAACTCAGATGTGGATGCCAAAAATGAAACCTTACATCAATGTCTTTTTATCTGTGAAAGACAGGGCATGGTCATAATGATCTTTATAGGCCTTGGTGTACATTGAAAGCTTGAGTAGTGAGTGAACCGATGTCGATTTATAGGTTTGCATACTTACAGCTGTACCTGCTCCACAGAAAGCTCCATCAGCAGATTGATGTTTTCACATGATAGACATGGCCACTGAGGAAACACCTCACCTGCTTCATGCACCTTCAACACAAAACAAGGGACCATCTCATACTTAATCACTTAATACCGTCCTTATCTTAGTGTCAACTTTATCACAGGGATACTCTTACATATGCTAGATGCACTAATAACCTCAAACGAACAAATAAATAAAAACAGGTACTGTCAATTTACTAATAAGCGCACACACACACACACACACACATATATATATACACACACACACATATATATATATATATATAGAGAGAGAGAGACACACAGGCGGCACGGTGGTGTAGTGGTTAGCGCTGTCACCTCACAGCAAGAAGGTCCGGGTTCAAGCCCCGTAGCCGGCGAGGGCCTTTCTGTATGGAGTTTGCATGTTCTCCCTGTGTCCGAGTGGGTTTCCTCCGGGTGCTCCGGTTTCCCCCACAGTCCAAAGACATGCAGGTTAGGTTAACTCAGGGGTCATCAAACTACGGCCCACAGGCCAACTCCAGCCCGCCACCCCCCCTCTGACCGGCCCCCCACCACTTGAACCGGCCCTATGAGGCAATTCCCAAAAGTGGTCATGGCCTATTTTTTAAAATTGCTTTTTGGTAAATAACAACATGTCTG